>NW_024422050.1:0-1492 GCF_014898765.1 Herpailurus yagouaroundi | reverse complement strand
TTCTATGAAGCCAGTATTACTTTGATTCCTAAACCAGACAGAGACCCAGTAAAAAAAGAGAACTACAGGCCAATATCCCTGATGAATATGGATGCCAAAATTCTCAATAAGATACTAGCAAATCGAATTCAACAGCATATAAAAAGAATTATTCACCATGATCAAGTGGGATTCATTCCTGGGATGCAGGGCTGGTTCAACATTCGCAAATCAATCAACGTGATACATCACATTAACAAAAAAAAAGAGAAAAACCATATGATCCTGTCAATCGATGCAGAAAAGGCCTTTGACAAAATCCAGCACCCTTTCTTAATAAAAACCCTTGAGAAAGTCGGGATAGAAGGAACATACTTAAAGATCATAAAAGCCATTTATGAAAAGCCCACAGCTAACATCATCCTCAACGGGGAAAAACTGAGAGCTTTTTCCCTGAGATCAGGAACACGACAGGGATGCCCACTCTCACCGCTGTTGTTTAACATAGTGCTGGAAGTTCTAGCATCAGCAATCAGACAACAAAAGGAAATCAAAGGCATCAAAATTGGCAAAGATGAAGTCAAGCTTTCGCTTTTTGCAGATGACATGATATTATACATGGAAAATCCGACAGACTCCACCAAAAGTCTGCTAGAACTGATACATGAATTCAGCAAAGTTGCAGGATACAAAATCAATGTACAGAAATCAGTTGCATTCTTATACACTAACAATGAAGCAACAGAAAGACAAATAAAGAAACTGATCCCATTCACAATTGCACCAAGAAGCATAAAATACCTAGGAATAAATCTAACCAAAGATGTAAAGGATCTGTATGCTGAAAACTATAGAAAGCTTATGAAGGTAATTGAAGAAGATTTAAAGAAATGGAAAGACATTCCCTGCTCATGGATTGGAAGAATAAATATTGTCAAAATGTCAATACTACCCAAAGCTATCTACACATTCAATGCAATCCCAATCAAAATTGCACCAGCATTCTTCTCGAAACTAGAACAAGCAATCCTAAAATTCATATGGAACCACAAAAGGCCCCGAATAGCCAAAGTAATTTTGAAGAAGAAGACCAAAGCAGGAGGCATCACAATCCCAGACTTTAGCCTCTACTACAAAGCTGTCATCATCAAGACAGCATGGTATTGGCACAAAAACAGACACATAGACCAATGGAATAGAATAGAAACCCCAGAACTAGACCCACAAACGTATGGCCAACTCATCTTTGACAAAGCAGGAAAGAACATCCAATGGAAAAAAGACAGTCTCTTTAACAAATGGTGCTGGGAGAACTGGACAGCAACATGCAGAAGGTTGAAACTAGACCACTTTCTCACACCATTCACAAAAATAAACTCAAAATGGATAAAGGACCTGAATGTGAGACAGGAAACCATCAAAACCCTAGAGGAGAAAGCAGGAAAAGACCTCTCTGACCTCAGCCATAGCAATCTCTTACTCGACACATCCCCAAAGGCAAGGGAATTAAAAG
>NW_024422049.1:0-1244 GCF_014898765.1 Herpailurus yagouaroundi | reverse complement strand
AAGCAGGAAAGAACATCCAATGGAATAAAGACAGTCTCTTTAACAAAGGGTGCTGGGAGAACTGGACAGCAACATGCAGAAGGTTGAAACTAGACCACTTTCTCACACCATTCACAAAAATAAACTCAAAATGGATAAAGGACCTGAATGTGAGGCAGGAAACCATCAAAACCTTAGAGGAGAAAGCAGGAAAAGACCTCTCTGACCTCAGCCGTAGCAATCTCTTACTCGACACATCCCCAAAGGCAAGGGAATTGAAAGCAAAAGTGAATTACTGGGACCTTATGAAGATAAAAAGCTTCTGCACAGCAAAGAAAACAACCAACAAAACTAAAAGGCAACCAACGGAATGGGAAAAGATATTTGCAAATGATATATCCGACAAAGGGCTAGTATCCAAAATCTATAAAGAGCTCACCAAACTCCACACCCGAAAAACAAATAACCCAGTGAAGAAATGGGCAGAAAACATGAATAGACACTTCTCTAAAGAAGACATCCGGATGGCCAACAGGCACATGAAAAGATGTTCAGCGTCACTCCTTATCAGGGAAATACAAATCAAAACCACACTCAGGTATCACCTCACGCCAGTCAGAGTGGCCAAAATGAACAAATCAGGAGACTATAGATGCTGGAGAGGATGTGGAGAAATGGGAACCCTCTTGCACTGTTGGTGGGAATGCAATATGTTGCAGCCGCTCTGGAAAGCAGTGTGGAGGTTCCTCAGAAAATTAAAAATAGACCTACCCTATGACCCAGCAATAGCACTGCTAGGAATTTATCCAAGGGATACAGGAGTACTGATGCATAGGGGCACTTGTACCCCAATGTTCATAGCATCACTCTCAACAATAGCCAAATTATGGAAAGAGCCTAAATGTCCATCAACGGATGAATGGATAAAGAAATTGTGGTTTATATACACTATGGAATACTACGTGGCAATGAGAAAAAACGAAATATGGCCTTTTGTAGCAACGTGGATGGAACTGGAGAGTGTGATGCTAAGTGAAATAAGCCATACAGAGAAAGACAGATACCATATGGTTTCACTCTTATGTGGATCCTGAGAAACTTAACAGGAACCCATGGGGGAGGGGAAGGAAAAAAAAAGGGTGTTAGAGTGGGAGAGAGCCAAAGCATAAGAGACTGTTAAAAACTGAGAACAAACTAAGGGTTGATGGGGGGTGGGAAGGAGGAGAGGGTGGGTGATGGGTATTGAGGAGGGCACCTTTTGGGAT
>NW_024422048.1:0-6560 GCF_014898765.1 Herpailurus yagouaroundi | reverse complement strand
GAGGTTCCTCAGAAAATTAAAAATAGACCTACCCTATGACCCAGCAATAGCACTGCTAGGAATTTATCCAAGGGATACAGGAGTACTGATGCATAGGGGCACTTGTACCCCAATGTTCACAGCAGCACTCTCAACAATAGCCAAATTATGGAAAGAGCCTAAATGTCCATCAACTGATGAATGGATAAAGAAATTGTGGTGTATATACACAATGGAATACTACGTGGCAATGAGAAAAAATGAAATATGGCCTTTTGTAGCAACGTGGATGGAACTGGAGAGTGTGATGCTAAGTGAAATAAGCCATACAGAGAAAGACAGATACCATATGGTTTCACTCTTATGTGCATCCTGAGAAACTTAACAGGAACCCATGGGGGAGGGGAAGGAAAAAAAAAGAGGTTAGAGTGGGAGAGAGGCAAAGCATAAGAGACTGTTGAGAACTGAGAACAAACTAAGGGTTGATGGGGGGTGGGAGGGAGGAGAGGGTGGGTGATGGGTATTGAGGAGGGCACCTTTTGGGATGAGCACTGGGTGTTGTAGGGAAACCAATTTGACAATAAACTTCATATATAAATAAAAAAACAAAAAAACCCAAAAAACAAAAACAAAAACAAAAAAACAAATTGTCAGGTATTAATACAGGCACTGAAAGTCCAGTGGTGAACAACACAGACACAGAACTTGGATGTAGTGGGGGTGGAAATAATAAGAAAACAGACAAACACATCAAGATGATTCTGTGATTTTCTGGTAAACTACCACATAATTATTATAAGGTATTTAATATAAGGTAACTTAAAAAAGTAGCTTTCAACCGATGGCCAAGAAAACCTCTAGGCAAGGAAATTTAATATATGAGTCACAAGACGCAGCCACACAAAGATTAAGGGAAGATCAGTGAGAAGCTCCTTGGCATAATTGAACATGGTGGGTCTGAAAGCCTGTGGTAGGGGCAAATAGGCAGACAGGTCACAAGGGGCTTTTTGGCCAGAAAACACAGAACTTCTGTGGTGTATTGGGCAACTACTGGAAGAGAGTCCTACTCTAATTTCATGTTCTTACAGGTTGCCCTGGTTTCTGTGTGGAGAAAGAACTAGAAGAGAGCAAGGGAAGTGGTAGTAAGATGGGTGGTGTCTGGGTAAGAGATGATGTAACCTGGATTGAGGTGATGGCAGTGGCAGATTTGGGATGTATCAGGCTGTGGCTCATTTTTACAGGCCTCAAGCACAAATGAAAAATTGGATAAGACAGTTTTAAGAATAGCACCAGAGATATATAGCTACCCATTAGTATGTAAAGTCATTTAAACTAAAAATGAAGTAGATACAGAATATATTGTTAAAGAAAAGGTGCAAAACAGTGCATACATGTATATATAAATATAAATATAAGCTCACATAGAACATTTCTGAAATACAAAAGAAATTATTGACAGTAACTGTCTTTGGAGAGGGCAATTGGGGAAACAAAGTGAGAGAGAATTTTCAATGTATAAATCTGTACTATTTGAGTGTTTGCTGTACCACATATGCATTACTTCTACAACTAAAAATCTACATGATACTAGATTTTAAACTCCTTGCACTGTAATCAAGCGTTCTGTCTCTCTTTAGTCACCATAATGCCTCTTAAATTGCCTTGATCATAGTTCATGTTTAAAAAAAAAAAAAACTGTTAAAGGGTGCCTGGGTGGCTCAGTCGGTTAAGCATCTGACTCTTGATTTCAGCTCAGCTCATGATCCCAGGGTCGTGGGATGGAGCCCCTAGCTGGGCTCTGCACTGAATGTGGAGCCTGCATACGATTCTCTCTCTCTCCCTCTGCCCCTCTCCCCACATCGTGCTCTGTCTCTCTCTCTCTCTCTCTCTCTCAAAAAGAAAAAAAACCTGTTGAGAAGATAAAGACCTCAGTGATGATAATCCTAATACCACAATTATGATGGGAGGTAGCAAACATAGTAAAAGGAACAATGGACTAGAAATAGGTAGACTTGTATTAAACTTGCTTCTTCAATCAGCTATCTGTCTTTAGGTCACTAACAATAACGTCTACTTTCTTCATCTGTAAAGACAGTATAACAACACCTACCTCACAGAATTATGAAGATGATATGTAACCATCAAATAGGAGACCATCAATAGGAAACCATTTGTTTGTACATGTATATGTTTGTACATACATATACATATAGTACTATTTTTGTTACATGCAGTCTATTCCTGTCGTCCGCAGATTTTACAGAACACTTAAATTTAAATATCCAGAATCCATCCATCCCATGTCCATTAGCCAAATAATACCCCATGGCAAACATATGCTGGGCACTGGGATAATCACTGATTTTGAATCAGATTTGCAGCCTGGCATCATAGACAAATTATGCTAACAGCTAACATTTACTGAGTAGTTAACAAGTGCCAGACCTGTTCCTAGGCTTATGCATGTCTGACTTCATTTACTCTTTATACCACCGCCCATAGGTATTATTCTTATTTTACAGAGAAGGAAAATAGAATACAAAGGGGTTAAGTGTTATTAAATGGCAGATTTCAAAATGGAATCATAGGCAGTATGACTCCAAAGCCTTTTAAAATTTTTCCTTGACCTTTTTTTCCCCCTTAGAAACATAGGCTTTCATTTCCTATGCACACCTCTGGGTACACTAACTAGCCAGGGCTATATAATTCCCCAATTCCAAATTTTGAAGGACAAGAGCACACATTCTCTCACCACTCAGACTAGCATACTATTCACTTAAGGATCTTAGAATTTGGCATAGAACTCAAACCTGGATGTCTAACAACATTTTAAGATGCCAAGCCAGATGTCAGACAACTGAAAGAACACCCTCCATATAGCTGTCATTTATTATGATATCGTTATCATACTATGTGCTGGACTCTGAACTGAGCACTTAAGTACATTATTTAATTTAACTCTCTACAACAAGTATAATTTACTCCATTTGATCTCAAAGTTGAGGATAAGGCAGATTGTTACTTGCTGCAGTTGTAGGTTGTCAGATCAAATGCAGGATTCCCAAAACTGTGAAGTTCAGATAAATAATGAATGACTTTTTTAGCATAAGTATATCCTCAAATTTTACATGAGAGATATTTATGCTAAGTATTATAATTTATCTGACATTCAAATTTAACTGGGTTTTCTGTATTTTTATTTGCTAAATATGGCAACGTTACCCCAGGGACAGAGTTGGCAAAATTGGAACTCAAAAATAGGACTAATCTTACTCCAGAGCCCATATGTTTATTTACCACTTTACACTTTCTTCTTTTCCCCAAATGAACTTGCCATGATCATGTCAAAAAACTCCTCAGACAGGTTATGTATCCCGGGTAGAAGAGGTATTCTCACTAAACTGTAGATGGAAAGACTGCTACGTATATTTTAAAAGGAACCTCCATTTTCAAACCAATGTAGGCATTAAAACTATTATCCAAAAACATGTAGATGTGATTTAATGTGGCAATCCTTAAAGCCAGATAGCTTGGCAAAAGGTAATGTAACTATGCTTTTAGCGAATCACCACCTTCTTCAGCAAATGTAACTATTTTCTAACCTGTATAAATGTCATGATTTTCAAATTCATTGCATTTATAATTATCTCCTGACTTTGGTTTTAATTCTTATACCCTAATCCTCTGGCACTATAATTTATCAAAAGCTTGTTTGAATTTGGTTAGCTAAGCCATGCTTTTGAAAAATATACCAATAACCAGTATTTTCAAAGGAGATTCTGAATTATACTTGCATAATCAGTTGTCAGACCTTCTTGTTAGTAAACCTTGTTAGGAACTGCCAGGCATGCTTCATAATATTAGAACATAAGAAAAACATAAATTCTAGGTGTCTTTTTTATTTTATTTTAAATGTTTATTTACATTTGAGAGACAGAGAGAGACAGAGTGCAAGTGGAGGAGGGGCACAGAGAGGGAGACAGTATCTGAAGCAGGCTCCAGGCTCTGAGCTGTCAGAACACAGCCCGATGCGGGCTTGAACTCAGAGGCCATGAGATCATGACCTGAGCCAAAGTTGGATGCTTAACTGAATGAGCTGCCTGGATGCCCCTTTAAGTGTCTTTATAAATTACATGAAGTATTGTTTATTTTTATTTTTTAATTAATTAATTAATTAATTATTTTGAGAGAGAGAGAGAGAGAATGAATGGGAGAAGATGAGTGTGTGTGTGAGAGAGAGATAGAGAATTCCAAGCAGGCTCAGCTCTGTCAGTGCAGAGCCCGACACAAGGCTCAAACCCACAAACTGTGAGATCATGATCTGAGCCCAAATCAAGAATCAGACACTTAAACTACTGAGCCACCCAGGCAGTCCAGTATTGTTTAAATACCTAAGAAAAATGATCAACTGTTTAATGATTATGAACATGATGATGAAATTAATGTACCGACTAAAAAAAAAACTGTTTAGTGGGTAAAATATAGAGTTCTTTTTCCAAATAGCTGGTTAAAAAAATGATCCTTGGAAGACTTTGACATTTAGAGAGAACACCAGGCATGGCATTTGTTCTCTGTCATTTCCATGGATTAGACAAAGCAAGGAAAGACAAACAAAATGGAACTAGATTTTATCAAAAGCAATCAATTCAGCCAAATTATGATCTCATCTAGTGACTATGAGGCTTTTGGATTTCTTTAACAGGAAGTTTTTCTGAAGAGGTTTTGGAATTGCCAAGTTTTAAATTTTGTCAAGTGAGGAAATAAATTTTTAAAAACAAACCAAACCACGACTGTCCACTACTGTCATCATTCCATAAAAATAAGTAACAAGGACAATCTCAAATAAAGGAATGTTTCCCAGGAGAGGACTGGTCTTTTATTATCATTTTCACTACAGATGGAAAATTCTGACAGCAACCAGCAGCAGAACACAATCTAGTCCCATAATTGCTAAAATGTAGTGTCTTGGAAAAGATGTAATTTTTAAAAATTAATCTGTTTTTTGGTATTTGCTAAACAAGTTAACTAAGATACACACACCTTTCTATTTTTTGAATTTTTTATTCTTTCCTACATCTTTTCAAATATTAACTTTTAATTTTAATTCCAGTTAGTTAACATACATAATTCCAGTTAGTGTCACAAGTTTCATGTGTACAACACAGTTTTCAACAATCTATACAACATTCAGTGCTCATCACAACAAGTACACTCCTTAATCCTCATCACCTATTTAACCCATCCCCCCAGCACCCTCTCCCCTTTGGTAATCATCAGTTTGTTTTCTATAATTAACAATCTGTTTCTTAATTTCTCTCTCACTTTTTCTTTCCCTTTGCACGTTTGTTTTGTTTCTTAAATTTCACATATAAGTGAAATCATATGGTATTTCTTTCTCTGATGGAGTTGTTATTTCACTTAGTTCATTGCAAATGACACGATTTCATTACTTTTTGGAGTGGATAATATTCCATCACATATATCATATATCAGCTTCTTTAGCCATTCATCAATTGATGGACACATGGGCTCCTTCTGAATCTTCCATATTGTAAATAATGCTGTTATAAACATAGGGGTACACGTATCCCTCTGACTTAGTGTTTTTGTATTCTTTGGGTAAATACCCAGCAGTGAGATTGCTGGATCAAAGGGTAGGACTATTTTCAACTTTTTGAGAAACCTCTATACTATATTCCACAGTAGCTGCACCAGTTTGAAATCCAACCAACACTGCACAAGTGATCCTTTTTCTCCATATCTCACCAACACTTGGTTTTTGTGTTGATTTTAGCCATTTTGACAGGTGTGAGGTGATATCTCATTGTAGTTTTGATTTGCATTTACCTGATGATGAGTGATGCTGAACATCTTACCATATGTCTGTTGGCTATCTGGATTTACTTTTGAGAAATGGCTGTTCATGTCTTCTGCCCATTTTTATTTTTTTTTATTTTAATTTATTTTTTTAATATATGAAATTTATTGTCAAATTGGTTTCCATACAATACCCAGTGCTCATCCCAAAAGGTGCCCTCCTCAATACCCATCACCCACCCTCTCCTCCCTCCCACCCCCCATCAACCCTCAGTTTGCTCTCAGTTCTCAACAGTCTCTTATGCTTTGGCTCTCTCCCACTCTAACCTCTTTTTTTTTTTTTCCCTTCCCCTCCCCCATGGGTTCCTGTTGAGTTTCTCAGGATCCACATAAGAGTGAAACCATATGGTATCTGTCTTTCTCTTATTTCACTTAGCATCACACTCTCCAGTTCCATCCACGTTGCTACAAAAGGCCATATTTCATTTTTTCTCATTGCCACGTAGTATTCCATAGTGTATATAAACCACAATTTCTTTATCCATTCATCAGTTGATGGACATTTAGGCTCTTTCCATAATTTCAAAAACAGACACATAGACCAATGGAATAGAATAGAAACCCCAGAACTAGACCCACAAACGTATGGCCAACTAATCTTTGACAAAGCAGGAAAGAACATCCAATGGAAAAAAGACAGTCTCTTTAACAAATGGTGCTGGGAGAACTGGACAGCAACATGCAGAAGGTTGAAACTAGACCAC
>NW_024422047.1:0-6289 GCF_014898765.1 Herpailurus yagouaroundi | reverse complement strand
GGAGGAGAGGGTGGGTGATGGGTATTGAGGAGGGCACCTTTTGGGATGAGCACTGGGTATTGTATGGAAACCAATTTGACAATAAATTTCATATATTAAAAAAATAAATTAAAATAAAAAAAAATAAAAATGGGCAGAAGACATGAACAGCCATTTCTCAAAAGTAAATCCAGATAGCCAACAGACATATGGTAAGATGTTCAGCATCACTCATCATCAGGTAAATGCAAATCAAAACTACAATGAGATATCACCTCACACCTGTCAAAATGGCTAAAATCAACACAAAAACCAAGTGTTGGTGAGATATGGAGAAAAAGGATCACTTGTGCAGTGTTGGTTGGATTTCAAACTGGTGCAGCTACTGTGGAATATAGTATAGAGGTTTCTCAAAAAGTTGAAAATAGTCCTACCCTTTGATCCAGCAATCTCACTGCTGGGTATTTACCCAAAGAATACAAAAACACTAAGTCAGAGGGATACGTGTACCCCTATGTTTATAACAGCATTATTTACAATATGGAAGATTCAGAAGGAGCCCATGTGTCCATCAATTGATGAATGGCTAAAGAAGCTGATATATGATATATGTGATGGAATATTATCCACTCCAAAAAGTAATGAAATCGTGTCATTTGCAATGAACTAAGTGAAATAACAACTCCATCAGAGAAAGAAATACCATATGATTTCACTTATATGTGAAATTTAAGAAACAAAACAAACGTGCAAAGGGAAAGAAAAAGTGAGAGAGAAATTAAGAAACAGATTGTTAATTATAGAAAACAAACTGATGATTACCAAAGGGGAGAGGGTGCTGGGGGGATGGGTTAAATAGGTGATGAGGATTAAGGAGTGTACTTGTTGTGATGAGCACTGAATGTTGTATAGATTGTTGAAAACTGTGTTGTACACATGAAACTTGTGACACTAACTGGAATTATGTATGTTAACTAACTGGAATTAAAATTAAAAGTTAATATTTGAAAAGATGTAGGAAAGAATAAAAAATTCAAAAAATAGAAAGGTGTGTGTATCTTAGTTAACTTGTTTAGCAAATACCAAAAAACAGATTAATTTTTAAAAATTACATCTTTTCCAAGACACTACATTTTAGCAATTATGGGACTAGATTGTGTTCTGCTGCTGGTTGCTGTCAGAATTTTCCATCTGTAGTGAAAATGATAATAAAAGACCAGTCCTCTCCTGGGAAACATTCCTTTATTTGAGATTGTCCTTGTTACTTATTTTTATGGAATGATGACAGTAGTGGACAGTCGTGGTTTGGTTTGTTTTTAAAAATTTATTTCCTCACTTGACAAAATTTAAAACTTGGCAATTCCAAAACCTCTTCAGAAAAACTTCCTGTTAAAGAAATCCAAAAGCCTCATAGTCACTAGATGAGATCATAATTTGGCTGAATTGATTGCTTTTGATAAAATCTAGTTCCATTTTGTTTGTCTTTCCTTGCTTTGTCTAATCCATGGAAATGACAGAGAACAAATGCCATGCCTGGTGTTCTCTCTAAATGTCAAAGTCTTCCAAGGATCATTTTTTTAACCAGCTATTTGGAAAAAGAACTCTATATTTTACCCACTAAACAGTTTTTTTTTTAGTCGGTACATTAATTTCATCATCATGTTCATAATCATTAAACAGTTGATCATTTTTCTTAGGTATTTAAACAATACTGGACTGCCTGGGTGGCTCAGTAGTTTAAGTGTCTGATTCTTGATTTGGGCTCAGATCATGATCTCACAGTTTGTGGGTTTGAGCCTTGTGTCGGGCTCTGCACTGACAGAGCTGAGCCTGCTTGGAATTCTCTATCTCTCTCTCACACACACACTCATCTTCTCCCATTCATTCTCTCTCTCTCTCTCTCAAAATAATTAATTAATTAATTAATTAAAAAATAAAAATAAACAATACTTCATGTAATTTATAAAGACACTTAAAGGGGCATCCAGGCAGCTCATTCAGTTAAGCATCCAACTTTGGCTCAGGTCATGATCTCATGGCCTCTGAGTTCAAGCCCGCATCGGGCTGTGTTCTGACAGCTCAGAGCCTGGAGCCTGCTTCAGATACTGTCTCCCTCTCTGTGCCCCTCCTCCACTTGCACTCTGTCTCTCTCTGTCTCTCAAATGTAAATAAACATTTAAAATAAAATAAAAAAGACACCTAGAATTTATGTTTTTCTTATGTTCTAATATTATGAAGCATGCCTGGCAGTTCCTAACAAGGTTTACTAACAAGAAGGTCTGACAACTGATTATGCAAGTATAATTCAGAATCTCCTTTGAAAATACTGGTTATTGGTATATTTTTCAAAAGCATGGCTTAGCTAACCAAATTCAAACAAGCTTTTGATAAATTATAGTGCCAGAGGATTAGGGTATAAGAATTAAAACCAAAGTCAGGAGATAATTATAAATGCAATGAATTTGAAAATCATGACATTTATACAGGTTAGAAAATAGTTACATTTGCTGAAGAAGGTGGTGATTCGCTAAAAGCATAGTTACATTACCTTTTGCCAAGCTATCTGGCTTTAAGGATTGCCACATTAAATCACATCTACATGTTTTTGGATAATAGTTTTAATGCCTACATTGGTTTGAAAATGGAGGTTCCTTTTAAAATATACGTAGCAGTCTTTCCATCTACAGTTTAGTGAGAATACCTCTTCTACCCGGGATACATAACCTGTCTGAGGAGTTTTTTGACATGATCATGGCAAGTTCATTTGGGGAAAAGAAGAAAGTGTAAAGTGGTAAATAAACATATGGGCTCTGGAGTAAGATTAGTCCTATTTTTGAGTTCCAATTTTGCCAACTCTGTCCCTGGGGTAACGTTGCCATATTTAGCAAATAAAAATACAGAAAACCCAGTTAAATTTGAATGTCAGATAAATTATAATACTTAGCATAAATATCTCTCATGTAAAATTTGAGGATATACTTATGCTAAAAAAGTCATTCATTATTTATCTGAACTTCACAGTTTTGGGAATCCTGCATTTGATCTGACAACCTACAACTGCAGCAAGTAACAATCTGCCTTATCCTCAACTTTGAGATCAAATGGAGTAAATTATACTTGTTGTAGAGAGTTAAATTAAATAATGTACTTAAGTGCTCAGTTCAGAGTCCAGCACATAGTATGATAACGATATCATAATAAATGACAGCTATATGGAGGGTGTTCTTTCAGTTGTCTGACATCTGGCTTGGCATCTTAAAATGTTGTTAGACATCCAGGTTTGAGTTCTATGCCAAATTCTAAGATCCTTAAGTGAATAGTATGCTAGTCTGAGTGGTGAGAGAATGTGTGCTCTTGTCCTTCAAAATTTGGAATTGGGGAATTATATAGCCCTGGCTAGTTAGTGTACCCAGAGGTGTGCATAGGAAATGAAAGCCTATGTTTCTAAGGGGGAAAAAAAGGTCAAGGAAAAATTTTAAAAGGCTTTGGAGTCATACTGCCTATGATTCCATTTTGAAATCTGCCATTTAATAACACTTAACCCCTTTGTATTCTATTTTCCTTCTCTGTAAAATAAGAATAATACCTATGGGCGGTGGTATAAAGAGTAAATGAAGTCAGACATGCATAAGCCTAGGAACAGGTCTGGCACTTGTTAACTACTCAGTAAATGTTAGCTGTTAGCATAATTTGTCTATGATGCCAGGCTGCAAATCTGATTCAAAATCAGTGATTATCCCAGTGCCCAGCATATGTTTGCCATGGGGTATTATTTGGCTAATGGACATGGGATGGATGGATTCTGGATATTTAAATTTAAGTGTTCTGTAAAATCTGCGGACGACAGGAATAGACTGCATGTAACAAAAATAGTACTATATGTATATGTATGTACAAACATATACATGTACAAACAAATGGTTTCCTATTGATGGTCTCCTATTTGATGGTTACATATCATCTTCATAATTCTGTGAGGTAGGTGTTGTTATACTGTCTTTACAGATGAAGAAAGTAGACGTTATTGTTAGTGACCTAAAGACAGATAGCTGATTGAAGAAGCAAGTTTAATACAAGTCTACCTATTTCTAGTCCATTGTTCCTTTTACTATGTTTGCTACCTCCCATCATAATTGTGGTATTAGGATTATCATCACTGAGGTCTTTATCTTCTCAACAGGTTTTTTTTCTTTTTGAGAGAGAGAGAGAGAGAGAGAGACAGAGCACGATGTGGGGAGAGGGGCAGAGGGAGAGAGAGAGAATCGTATGCAGGCTCCACATTCAGTGCAGAGCCCAGCTAGGGGCTCCATCCCACGACCCTGGGATCATGAGCTGAGCTGAAATCAAGAGTCAGATGCTTAACCGACTGAGCCACCCAGGCACCCTTTAACAGTTTTTTTTTTTTTTAAACATGAACTATGATCAAGGCAATTTAAGAGGCATTATGGTGACTAAAGAGAGACAGAACGCTTGATTACAGTGCAAGGAGTTTAAAATCTAGTATCATGTAGATTTTTAGTTGTAGAAGTAATGCATATGTGGTACAGCAAACACTCAAATAGTACAGATTTATACATTGAAAATTCTCTCTCACTTTGTTTCCCCAATTGCCCTCTCCAAAGACAGTTACTGTCAATAATTTCTTTTGTATTTCAGAAATGTTCTATGTGAGCTTATATTTATATTTATATATACATGTATGCACTGTTTTGCACCTTTTCTTTAACAATATATTCTGTATCTACTTCATTTTTAGTTTAAATGACTTTACATACTAATGGGTAGCTATATATCTCTGGTGCTATTCTTAAAACTGTCTTATCCAATTTTTCATTTGTGCTTGAGGCCTGTAAAAATGAGCCACAGCCTGATACATCCCAAATCTGCCACTGCCATCACCTCAATCCAGGTTACATCATCTCTTACCCAGACACCACCCATCTTACTACCACTTCCCTTGCTCTCTTCTAGTTCTTTCTCCACACAGAAACCAGGGCAACCTGTAAGAACATGAAATTAGAGTAGGACTCTCTTCCAGTAGTTGCCCAATACACCACAGAAGTTCTGTGTTTTCTGGCCAAAAAGCCCCTTGTGACCTGTCTGCCTATTTGCCCCTACCACAGGCTTTCAGACCCACCATGTTCAATTATGCCAAGGAGCTTCTCACTGATCTTCCCTTAATCTTTGTGTGGCTGCGTCTTGTGACTCATATATTAAATTTCCTTGCCTAGAGGTTTTCTTGGCCATCGGTTGAAAGCTACTTTTTTAAGTTACCTTATATTAAATACCTTATAATAATTATGTGGTAGTTTACCAGAAAATCACAGAATCATCTTGATGTGTTTGTCTGTTTTCTTATTATTTCCACCCCCACTACATCCAAGTTCTGTGTCTGTGTTGTTCACCACTGGACTTTCAGTGCCTGTATTAATACCTGACAATTTGTTTTTTTGTTTTTGTTTTTGTTTTTTGGGTTTTTTTGTTTTTTTATTTATATATGAAGTTTATTGTCAAATTGGTTTCCCTACAACACCCAGTGCTCATCCCAAAAGGTGCCCTCCTCAATACCCATCACCCACCCTCTCCTCCCTCCCACCCCCCATCAACCCTTAGTTTGTTCTCAGTTCTCAACAGTCTCTTATGCTTTGCCTCTCTCCCACTCTAACCTCTTTTTTTTTCCTTCCCCTCCCCCATGGGTTCCTGTTAAGTTTCTCAGGATGCACATAAGAGTGAAACCATATGGTATCTGTCTTTCTCTGTATGGCTTATTTCACTTAGCATCACACTCTCCAGTTCCATCCACGTTGCTACAAAAGGCCATATTTCATTTTTTCTCATTGCCACGTAGTATTCCATTGTGTATATACACCACAATTTCTTTATCCATTCATCAGTTGATGGACATTTAGGCTCTTTCCATAATTTGGCTATTGTTGAGAGTGCTGCTGTGAACATTGGGGTACAAGTGCCCCTATGCATCAGTACTCCTGTATCCCTTGGATAAATTCCTAGCAGTGCTATTGCTGGGTCATAGGGTAGGTCTATTTTTAATTTTCTGAGGAACCTCCACACTGCGTTCCAGAGCGGCTGCACCAGTTTGCATTCCCACCAACAGTGCAAGAGGGTTCCCGTTTCTCCACATCCTCTCCAGCATCTATAGTCTCCTGATTTGTTCATTTTGGCCACTCTGACTGGCGTGAGGTGATATCTGAGTGTGGTTTTGATTTGTATTTCCCTGATAAGGAGCGACGCTGAACATCTTTTCATGTGCCTGTTGGCCATCCGGATGTCTTCTTTAGAGAAGTGTCTA
>NW_024422046.1:0-4960 GCF_014898765.1 Herpailurus yagouaroundi | reverse complement strand
TAGAGGAGAAAGCAGGAAAAGACCTCTCTGACCTCAGCCGTAGCAATCTCTTACTCGACACATCCCCAAAGGCAAGGGAATTAAAAGCAAAAGTGAATTACTGGGACCTTATGAAGATAAAAAGCTTCTGCACAGCAAAGGAAACAATCACTTGGTTTTAAAATGCCAGGTTTACTTACTGATTTTCAGGTTTAGTGTTACACATTCTCATTAGAAACACACTCATGTTATTTAATTTTTATTAAGAAAAAACAAACTAAAGATTGGCGATTGGTCTTTAGACATAGCATCCATTGTACTGTAATCACACAGTCTTCTCTTCTGTGGAAGTTATTTGTATGTTATTTATTTTAACAGTTACACTTCCAAGGGAATTTTCTATGTGGGAGTGTTTTCTGTGGGTGATTATTTCCACCAACAAAAATGGCACATTGTTAATTGTTTATATTCTTAGAAGTTTTTTTTAAACTTATCCTTGAAAAGTAAATGCTTGATCTCCTCAGAGTTCATGTAATCTCATGATAGTGAAGAATTTAAGGAAAGGAATTTTAATTTCAACCTCCTGAATGTCTGATTAAGTACCGTTAGGTATGTTGGAGGGGATAATAACTCTGGGTAAGCCATTCCTGAGCTAGGTGGGTACTGTGTAGCTGCAGGTTTCATTTGCATATTGGTCAGTGAGCTTCACTCTCTTTTACAGGCACAGAGGGCATGAGAAAATTCTGTCATGGTTCATAAACTACGAATTCATCAAGAAAAGAACCCCTGTAACCAGGAGAACAGTGAGAAAGCTCAGGGACTGTTGGTGGCATTGGCTTCTTTTTAGTGGAGTCCTACTAGCAAAGAATTCAAGCACACTCTATGCAACTCTTGACACTGGCAAATAAGAGTTTTCTCTTGCTGGAATTTTTCACCGTTCTTATCCTCACAAAAACACAAAAATAAAGACAGTATCATAAAAGAGATAAGAGAAGGACATTTTAGGAGAACATAAAAATGGCCCCAGTAAGCAGTGCACAGAACAATGAGGTGCCTCTTGTAAAGGGTACCAATTAAGGTATAGGTATTTTTCAAAAGGTAACATTTTAAGTCATTTCTGTTGTATAACTCTGAGAACAATCTATAGCGGGTTTACACACACACACACACACACACACACACACACACACACACAGGTATGCATACACATGTACATAAGATTTCCCTATTTTATAGAGTTGAAAACTGGAGCTTAACATATAGCACAAATTTCCCCAGATAGTAAAATGACACCTCTCCCCATACCTCCATCTTTCTTAACCACTGTCCTGTGTTGCCTCAGTGTAATGTACTTAATTAATCAGGTCATATTTTGAAGTTATTGGGGAGAATGTGGATCTTAGAGTTACAAACAGTTCCATCTATTTCCAGTCGATCTTGAACATGTAGAAACAACTGTTGGTTACAAATTGGTGATTTCAGCCTTGTTCTACAGATGGATGAGTTATCAGTGTAATACCTGCAGCAGTAAATGTCACTCTGAGTATCTGAAGTTAACTCCATGATTCCTGGGAGACATTCTGCCTTGAGAAGTACAATGTTAAGATTAGAACTTGAAGAGTTTTTTGGTTTTGCTTTTATTTTCAATTCTTTCACATAATTTTCATATAATGTATAGGTAAAAAGTCCCAAGAGCCATAAATGGTCCTATAAACATAGTATTTCACATGGAGACATTTTCATGATTTTTTTGCCAGGTTGAAAAAGATTGAGATGAAGTATTGTCTATAAGTTTCTACTGTTTAAGTAGGTTTTTATACCCTTGGGAGAGCTTATGGCTATGCTATTGTAAAGCTGGTTGCAACTGGTAAATAATTCCATCTTAAATGTAAATATCTACTTAAAGACAAACACTAAACATTATCAAATAAACTCCGTGCATTTGAGGAAAATTCACCTTGACAGATATTTGTGTGTTTCTTGGAATTTATTTGTTGTGTCCTATTATTGGGAAACCACTTTTTGTTTCTTTCACAATGAAGTACTTAATTCATATGATGACATTAGCACATATATGTTTGGTTTAACTGGATTGTAATATAAGTGATCTATTATATTCTTTTAATAATCAATATGATTCTGTTTTGTTTTGTATGAGAGGACCTTGCTATATGCTATGTTTTAAGCTATGCAGTCTTTACACAGGGGCTTGGTAAAATAGTATACTATACATGGGTTTAAAATTTGTAGCAAGCTGAATGTTTTGTCATTGAAATTATATCAACTCAAAATATCCAACTCCAACTTTGAGTTGTACCAGTTTTTAAAGTGTAATTTCCTGTGACCAATATTTTTTTAGTTATTTAAGAGAAGATACTATTTTATGAAATTGTGAAACTTTAAATCTGCAAGGACCTTAGAGATCATACCTTCTATACAGATGAGTAAACTGATGCCTTGAGATGTGAAGGGACTCTTCCAAGGTTTTATAGCAGGATGGTGGCATTGCTTCAACTTCACTTCAGTGTTTTGAATCTCAGTCCAGCACCCTATTTTACCGTATCTTTAAACCTAGGCAGAGGTAAAGAAAAAAGATGAAAAGAAAGGACAAAAGGAAAGAAGGGCTCAATATTCTGTGGGTTGGTTTTTAGTGTGATGTTGTGAAATCCATTGGTCTTGGAGTCTAAAAGTTTAGAGGTTTGGCTTCTGTTCTGTTTTTTCCCTTGTTAAATTTGGCCTGTTTTCCTCTTAAATAAAAACAATTTCTCTAGTGTTTTATGTATCTGGACTATTTTTGTGTTTTGTTTGTTTTTGATGGGTAAATGAGCCTATAAACATTTTGTTTTATAAAGTAAAATTTCTTTAAATCTTTATTCTCCAAAGTTTAGATCATTTGTAAATAGATAACTGTGTTTAATGGTAAAATTATAGATCCCTAAACAGCTGTCTAGAAGCTGTTATTTCATCTTCCAGGCCTGCTAAATGATGAAGCTGTGCTTCTGCTTATTCTTAGCTCACAAAGCAAATTGTTTATTTTCTCACATTTCAGGTTATTAGAAGTATTGCAGAAAGGCTTAAGATGATGGATGTGGGGTGTAGCCTCTAAGCAGTGTTCCCACTGTTTAAGTGGTGGGTTTTTTTGTTCTGTTTTTTTTTTAATTTTTTTTCAACTTTTTTTTTTTTTTATTTATTTTTGGGACAGAGAGAGACAGAGCATGAACGGGGGAGGGGCAGAGAGAGAGGGAGACACAGAATCGGAAACAGGCTCCAGGCTCCGAGCCATCAGCCCAGAGCCTGACGCGGGGCTCAAACTCACGGACCGCGAGATCGTGACCTGGCTGAAGTCGGATGCTTAACCGACTGCGCCACCCAGTCGCCCCTTAAGTGGTGTTTTATATCTTGAAGAACTTGATCCAGAAGATAACAACCATACTTTAGAAATTACATCATATTTCCAATTAATATGAATATATATATACCCTTTCAATGACTCATTCATTATAATCTATAAAATATTCATATCCTAACGGTGTATGTAATAATTCTTGGGCTTTGTGTATCTTTTTAAATTGTGTCTAAGCGATTAAATTAAGAAATCTGTTTTCAGAGGGAAACAGAGTTGCTGAGTTATTTTCCGTCTTTGTTTTTAAACGATATGTTTAATGTTAACATGAAAACCCCAGAAGGTGGTGGTGAATTTCTTCGATCCCATTTCTCTAATTCTTGGCTTAGGAAAATGATAACAGGGTTTGACTGAAGTAAGATTCTATCAAATCCTGTTGCAAATATGGAAGCCTCACCTCATAAAAATTCTCCAGGAATATTGTCATTGATTAACTGCCTGTGGGAAAAATTTTATACTTGGGAATAAGTTCAAAAAGTTAAACATTGGGGTGCCTGGGTGGCTCAGTCAGTTAAGTGTCTGACTTCAGCTCAGGTCATGACCTCACAGTGTGTGAGTTCCGGCCCCGTGTCGGGCTCTGTGCTGACAGCTCAGAGCCTGGAACCTGCTTTGAATTCTGTGTCTCCTTCTCTATCTGCCTCTCCCCCACTTGTGCTCTGTCTCTCTCTCTCTCTCTCTCTCTCTCTCAAAAATAAATAAGTGTAAAAAACATTTTAAAAAAAGTTAACCATTCACCAGTGGTTAGTGAAGAAAGAAGGAAATAAGAACAGAAGCTATAGCTTGATTTTTGTTGTTTTAAGACCTCACTACAGTTCATACAATGTGTAGTACTGAGAAGAATCTTTTTTTTTTGCATTTATTTATTTTTTTATATATATGAAATTTATTGTCAAATTGGTTTCCATACAACACCCAGTGCTCATCCCAAAAGGTGCCCTCCTCAATACCAATCTCCCACCCTCTCCTCCCTCCCACCCGGAATCAACCCTCAGTTTGTTCTCAGTTCTCAACAGTCTCTTATGCTTTAGCTCTCTCCCACTCTAACCTCTTTTTTTTTCCTTCCCCTCCCCCATGGGTTCCTGTTAAGTTTCTCAGGATCCACATAAGAGTGAAACCATATGGTATCTGTCTTTCTCTGTATGGCTTATTTCACTTAGCATCACACTCTCCAGTTCCATCCACGTTGCTACAAAAGGCCATATTTCGTTTTTTCTCATTGCCACGTAGTATTCCATTGTGTATATAAACCACAATTTCTTTATCCATTCATCCATTGATGGACATTTAGGCTCTTTCCATAATTTGGCTATTGTTGAGAGTGCTGCTATGAACATTGGGGTACAAGTGCCCCTATGCATCAGTACTCCTGTATCCCTTGGATAAATTCCTAGCAGTGCTATTGCTGGGTCATAGGGTAGACACTTCTCTAAAGAAGACATCCGGATGGCCAACAGGCACATGAAAAGATGTTCAGCGTCGCTCCTTATCAGGGAAATACAAATCAAAACCACACTCAGATATCACCTCACGCCAGTCAGAGTGGCCAAAATGAACAAATCAGGAGACTATAGATGCTGG
>NW_024422045.1:0-1403 GCF_014898765.1 Herpailurus yagouaroundi | reverse complement strand
AACATCTCTCACTTGAATTACAACTCTCATTTGAAATCATTAGAAAATGACTATACCGTCTGCTCCAAGCTTGTCCCCACTCCAAGTTACGTCAAGATTACAAGATGCCAATCTGATTTTACCGTTCCTTTCAATGGCTTCCATTGCTCTTAGGTAAGATTTAAACTAGGCAAAATGGCTTTCAAAACTATACCCCACTGTCTCTCTGTCCTTCCACCATCCTCTGGAACCTACCATTTCTTCCATTGGACTGCTATCTCTCTGTTAATTCTAGGATCTTGTATAAACTCTTCCTTCATCCAACCAGCACTATCCTATCACCCTTACATTTGCTTAGCTCCAATTCCATTTCAAAGTTTCTTCTTTGTTACAGATGTCTCATTTTCCCAGGGCACTGGTGCCCAAAAAGTGATTCTTCATCAGTATTTAGAGTTACACTGGAAATCATAGTGTGCCTATCTTGCAGAAAATCTACATCATGTCTATACACACTCCCTAGAATAATAGTTCTCAGTGATGGGAGTTTAGACCTCAGAGGACATTCTGAAAATGTATGGAGTTATCTTATGGTTTCACAATTATTAAGTGGAACCAATGCTAGGAATATTAGGCATCCTGCAGAATGTGAATAGTCTAAAATGCCTAAAAATGGTCCCTTTTTTTTTTTTTTTTTGCTACTTTTGACAGTCCTGTAATAATCCATCTAGATGAAAGGCCTGTTTATAATTATTAAAGACTAGAATATAACTCCATTATATATAGACACATTATCATGTATAATATGAACACAATTTAGGAAAAAATTGAAATTAACAAATTTGATAATATTTTACAAAGGAATTTGTTTTCCATTTTGGAAAATTTTGCCACAGTTTGTAACCGAGTTGACATTATGACACATAATTATATAATTGTAGCTGCACAGTGATATTATCTATATCTGACTACCTCATTATGTCTTCTAGTATAATAATGACTGAGGATTTAAATAATCAGTACACATTATAACAAATTCCTTTGATTCTTCCTTTAGAGAATAATTAGAGCATAATGTTGACCTTTTTATGCTATGAGAGTAGGTAGGCTATTTTATCTATGATCTTCATTTGGGGATGTTAAAAGGGATATTATAAATATGTATTTCAAGAGAATTTGTAGTCTGCCAAAGAATTCTCTGGAATTTACATTCATGTAGCTGATACAGACCTTGGGAAAACAGAATCTACTGTACTTCTGTGTAGACTTGTTATGATTGTCCCCTGGACCTTGACTCTTCAAACTCAATCCTATTCCTGCCAAGGTTCTGGTGACTTCCTCTTCTTCCTGGGCTTATTAACAACCAGCCGGTTGTTATTCCCAAATTCCTGGGAATAATCCCAGACTCATCTCTCTCTCCCACCTTC
>NW_024422044.1:0-6360 GCF_014898765.1 Herpailurus yagouaroundi | reverse complement strand
TAGTATCCAAAATCTATAAAGAGCTCACCAAACTCCACACCCGAAAAACTAATAACCCAGTGAAGAAATGGGCCGAAAACATGAATAGACACTTCTCTAAAGAAGACATCCGGATGGCCAACAGGCACATGAAAAGATGCTCAACGTCGCTCCTCATCAGGGAAATACAAATCAAAACCACACTCAGGTATCATCTCACGCCAGTCAGAGTGGCCAAAATGAACAAATCAGGAGACTATAGATGCTGGGGAGGATGTGGAGAAACGGGAACCCTCTTGCACTGTTGGTGGGAATGCAAATTGGTGCAGCCGCTCTGGAAAACAGTGTGGAGGTTCCTCAGAAAATGAAAAATAGATCTACCCTATGACCCAGCAATAGCACTACTAGGAATTTACCCAAGGGATACAGGAGTACTGATGCATAAGGGCACTTGTACCCCAATGTTGATAGCAGCACTCTCAACAATAGCCAAATTATGGAAAGAGCCTAAATGTCCATCAACTGATGAATGGATAAAGAAATTGTGGTTTATATACACAATGGAGTACTACGTGGCAACGAGAAAGAACGAAATATGGCCCTTTGTAGCAACGTGGATGGAACTGGAGAGTGTGATGCTAAGTGAAATAAGCCATACAGAGAAAGACAGATACCATATGTTTTCACTCTTATGTGGATCCTGAGAAACTTAACAGAAACCCAGGGGGGAGGGGAAGGAAAAAAAAGAGGTTAGAGTGGGAGAGAGCCAAAGCATAAGAGACTCTTAAAAACTGAGAACAAACTGAGGGTTGATGGGGGGTGGGAGGGAGGGGAAGGTGGGTGACGGGTATTGAGGAGGGCACCTTTTGGGATGAGTCCTGGGTGTTGTATAGAAACCAATTTGACAATTTCATATATTGAAAAATTAAAAAATGAAAAAAAATAAAGGTTACATTCTGAAGTACTCAGGGTTAGGACTTCACCATATCTTTCTGGGGTACACAATTCAACCCATAACAAGTAGGAAGCCTAGGAAGAAGATATTATTTAAAGACAGGCTGGATGAGAATGCCAAGGAAGTGAGTGAGGCAGAAAATAGGACAAGTATTGAGTCCTGACATGGTCAAGTGTTTAGAAAGTTGAAGGAACCAGCAAAGGAGACTGGAAAGATAGGAAGGAAACCAGAAGAGTGTCATGACCTAGAAGTTTGCTTAAGAGAGTCATTCCAGGAGGATGGAGTGCTCATCTATGGAAAATTCTGCTGACAGATCCATTAGGACTGATAAATAATTGATAATCTACCTTACAGGGTTGTTGGGTGGGTGTAAAGTTAATATTCCCCAAACACTCAAAATTGTTTGGCACATAGTAAGAGTTCAATAAGTGCTCATGCTTGTTTTAGAGTGGGGTGATCTAGGCTAACCCACATTCTGCTATATGAACTTTTGGTTCTAACCCTATAAGTCCATTCAAACAAAAGAGCAGAATGGTTAAAAAGCATAAATGGTGGACCTTGAATTCAGGCTCTGCTGCTTAGTAGCTGGAAAACCGTGCTTAAGTTGTTCAATCTCTCTTTGCCTGAGTTTATTGGACTATAAAATGAGGATAACAATAGTATCCACCTTATAGCATTTTTGTAATCATTAAGTATGTTAAGAATGTTAAAGTGCTAGAAGAGTGCCAATCACAAAGCAAATGCTATAGAAAAGAATGATATTTATTATTACTTAAATGAATACACTAATGTATTTGAATGAATCTGTGTCAAAATTGCTCTGAGCAAGCTGTGTTGGTATAGTATTAGCATATTTTCACACAAAAGCACTGCTTCATGATTATTAAAGAGATATGGTTATGTGAACTTGGTAGGTGCTGGAATGTCTTGTTTTGACTATAAGGTTAAAGAGCTTGGTGAGCTGAATTGGAGCCCACCTTGATTTAACAATGTTTATTCAGCTACATATTGCCTAATTTTACTCTCTCCAGGAGAATATGTCGTCATGACAACCCACTTCCATCTCAAGCGAAAAATTGGCTACTTTGTGATCCAGACCTACTTGCCATGTATCATGACTGTCATTCTATCACAAGTGTCTTTCTGGCTCAACAGAGAGTCTGTCCCTGCCCGCACGGTCTTTGGTGAGTGTTGTCTTATGGAGAATGGGGAGGTGAGGGCATTTGCTAAGTCTTATGATGGACTGTCAGGTTGGGATATGGAAAGTGGATGGAAGCAATGCCTGGGCCTAGCATTGGTAAGTGAGTCATCAGGTCCTGGTATTTCAGGCAACTGAGTTCTTAACAAAAAAGTGGGAATAAGAAGAGTGTTGGGGGCGCCTGGGTGGCTCAGTTGGTTGAGCGTCCACCTTCGTTTGGTTCAGGTCATGATCTCACAGCTCATGACTTCGAGGTTCGCTTCAGGCTCCTTGCTGACAGCTCAGAGCCTAGAGTCTGCTTCGGATTCTGTGTTTCGGTCTCTCTCTCTGCCCCTCCCCTGCTCATGATATCTCTCTCTCAAAAATAAACATTAAAATAAATTTTTATAAAAAGAGTGTTGGAGTAGGAAGTTTATTAAATGCTTCCTGTCTCAGTCAAGTTTGCTTTTGGAACTGGAGAGGGACTGAGCCTTCAGTGAAAAAGAGAAAATTAGTGGTCAGAGCTGGAGAAGGTGGGAAGTGAGAAACTAAGTTGACAACAAAGAAGTGGACTGGGTGCTTTTTTATCATCCTTTTTTTTTCTATAAGCATCTGACATTGATGTTTCTCCTCTAGCTTTTTTAAATTGCAAATTATCAGTAAAGGGTACACAAAGCTTGAAGGGTTTTTCAATAGTACCTACAATCAGGAAAATTTTCTTTAATATAAATTTACCGATGTCTAAAAGAGATTTGCATATTATTAGCATTTTCTCCTGGAAGACTTAAACATATAGAACATTTTCTGCCTGTTTTCCCCACTGTAAACATTTTTAGGAGACAAATATTCACTCTTTTTAGTCTACTAACCTGCCTCCATAGTAGTGGTGGCTGTGAGGCATGCACAACCACAGTTCTGGTGAAGTGGAGGGAGAAGAATCTATATAGGAGTCACTGATTTTTAGAAATATAACAAACTAGATACCCTGAAAATCTCCCTCCACAAAATTCTAGAAAAGTTAGATAAATCGTAGAAAATATTCTTTTTAAATATGTGAGATGATAAGAAATTAAAGGAAATGCTCAGGGGCCCAAATGAAAGAGGGAACTAAAAATTGGAATGTTAGTCACATGAGCTGATACTGTTATAGTTGGAAGATGGGTAGATAGACTACTAGTCTTGGTAAATAAGAGTTTTGGGGTTTTTTTAATTTATTTATTTGGAGGGAGGGAAGGAGAGGGAGAGAGAGAGAGTGAGAAAGAGCAAGAGTGAGAGAGAGCAAGTGGGGGAGGGACAGAGATTGAGGCAGAGAATCTGAAGAAGGGTCTGCTCTGTCAGCACAGAGCCCGATGCAGGGCTCAACCCACCAAACCCTGAGATCATGACCTGAGCCAAAACCAAGAGTGGGATGCTAAACCGACGAAGCCACCCAGGTGCCGCAATAAGGCTCTGAGTTTTAAGGTTACACAAGAAAGGCTCTGAGTCTGAGTGAAGTTTAGGATTAGAACTAGGGCTGTGGTAGACTAAATAATGCCCCCCGAATATATCCATGTCTTAATCTCTGAAATCTGTGAATGTTAGCCTATATAGCAAAAGGGGTGTTGCAGATGTGCACTATATTAAAGATCTTGAGATGGAGAGATTATCCTGGATTATCTGGATGGGCCCTAAATATAATCACAAGTGTCCTTATAAGAGGGAGGCAGAGAGATATTTGACTACAGAGCAGAAGGCAGTTTGATGAAAAAAGCTGAAGAAATTTGAAGATGCTCTGCCGTTGGCTTTGAAAGAGGAGAAAGCCCATAAAACTGCCAGACTTCTGACCTCCAAAAGTGTAAGAAAAAATATTTGTGTTGTTTTAAGCCACTTAATTTGTGTTTTTTTTTTTTTTTACATAAACCATAGGAGACGAATACAAGGATTCATCTCATCAATCCA
Organism: Herpailurus yagouaroundi; assembly: GCF_014898765.1. Lineage (NCBI taxonomy): Eukaryota > Metazoa > Chordata > Mammalia > Carnivora > Felidae > Herpailurus > Herpailurus yagouaroundi. The sequence continues at coordinate 2,311 of NW_024422044.1, read as the reverse complement.
ATACCATTTAAGGGTTATACCCTAGAAAGAGCACTAGAAAAATACAGTAATCAGGGAGACAATAAGGAGGCATGTCTATTTTGGCCAGGGATCTGTGTAAAATATAGAAAAAAATTCTTCCTTAAGAATTTTTTTTTTTAATTTAAACTTGGCCTCACATGAGTTTAGAGTTCATATTTACACTCATTGCATTGATGTAAAAACTTCAAAATTTTACATTAACACATTAATTTAAAAAGTGATTGCAGAATTTTTATGATAGAACAAAGAGCCAAGAATAGCCAATATCCTCCTAAATAAGAAGACCAAAGTGGAGGGACTTGCCCCATGAGATGCCAAAAATGATTAAAATCTATAGTAATTAAAACAGTGTGTTATAGGCATAAGGGAAAGAAAAATAAACACTACAGAGAGAGTAAAAGTAGGCCCACATATATGAAAACTTGATTCATGACACAGATGGCATTACAAAGAATTAATTTGATTGATATAGGTTTAAATATAAAAGCTAAAAATGTCATTGTCTTAGAACTAAATATAAGACAATGTCTTTGTAACCTTTGGAATGCAGAAATTCCTTAGTGTACAAAAAAATAAGAATAAAAGAATAAATTGGACTTTGTCAAAATTAAAAATTTCCACTCATCAAAGAATAGCAGTAAAAAAATGAAAAGGCAAGCCATAGACTGGAAGAATATATTTTATACATGTACAGATCTGACAAAGCATCTATTCAAAAAATATAAGGAGATCTTATAATTCAGTGATAAAAATATAAAGAATCTAATTTTAAATATTGGAAAAATACATGAAAAGACATTTCACCAAGAATATATGCAAACACCCCATAAGAACATGAAAATATACTTAATATCATTTTGTATCAGGAAAATATAAAAGCCACATGGAGACATTATAAACACTAGAGTGGCTAAAATTAAAACAGAATGACAATTGCAAATATTTGTGAGATTGAGGAGCAAATGGATCTCTCACACATTGCTGGTGAGGTTGTAAAATGGAACAATCACTTGGGAAAATGTTTGGCTATTTCTTAAAAGGTAAAAATATATTTGCCCTAAAATTTAAGTATTTCACTTAATACCCAAGTGATATGAAAAAATATATATCCATAGTATATATCTATAAAAGGCTTATACAAGAATGTTCATAATAGCTTTATTCATAAAATCCCAAATTGGAAGAATATCCAGATGTACATCAACAAGTGAATGTGTGTTTATATTGTGGCATATTCATACAGTGAATTTACAACTATTGATTCACATAACAATATAGGTGGATCTCAAAAATTATGTCAGGCACAAAATAGTACATAATATATGATTTCATTTATATGAAATTCCAAAACAGGCAAAACTAAGCTATGCTGTTAGAAACCAAAGTGGTTCTTCCTCTGGGGTGGTGGATTCACTGAAAATGGGTATAAGAGAACTTATTGGTAAAGTAGAATATTCTATATCTTCATTGGGTAGTAGTTATATAACTGTATATGTTTGCCCACTTTGAAATGTACAACATAAAAAAGAAATGTACAAAAATCTACTTTTATTTTATTGTATATAATGTATAACCCAATTAAAAATACTGACCTAATAGAATTTCAGATAGTTATCAAACTTTAAAATAGCTATGATGAACATGTTCAAGTAGGTGAAACTAATACAAGAATTCTATTATATAAACAGTGTGTTTAGGTAGAAAAAGCACATGTGAGAGAACAAGCAAACTTGAAATTCTAAAACAGGAAAATATAGATTAAAAAATCAGTGGTTTAGATATAGTTGAAGGGACAACCCATTAACTGAAAAAAATATCTAGAATGAGGCCCAGAAAGACAAAAATGTGTAAAATGCAGAAGACAGAGAAATAATATATGATTTATTGAGAAGGTCTAACACAGACATAATGGAATCGTAGAAGGAAAATGAGAAAATGGTATAGAAGCAATTTTTTGAAGAGATAATGGCTGAACCCTGTCCAAACCTGATAAAGGACATAAATGCACAATTACAAAAAGCTCTATGCACCTAAGGAGGATAAATTAAAAGACATAAACAGACACACATAATAATGAAACTTTTGGAAACAAAGAGGAAAATCTTTAAAGTAGCCTAGAAAAACACATTGCCTTTAAAATAGTGATAGATTAGACAAGGGAATTAAAAGCAAAAGTGAATTACTGGGACCTTATGAAGATAAAAAGCTTCTGCACAGCAAAGGAAACAACCAACAAAACTAACAGGCAACCAACGGAATGGGAAAAGATATTTGCAAATGACATATCGGA
>NW_024422043.1:0-12938 GCF_014898765.1 Herpailurus yagouaroundi | reverse complement strand
ATATCTCCATCAATGTGCTTATCATGACAGTGGCAAATATTGTTTTAGTGGTGATTCCCCTACTATTAATTTTCATTTCCTATGTTTTTATCCTCTCTTCCATCCTGAGAATTCTGCTGAAGGGAGAAAGAAAGCTTTTTCTACCTGTTCTGCCCACCTGACTGTGGTTATCCTGTTCTATGGTTCAGCCCTTTTTATGTACATGAAGCCCAAGTCAAAGGACACAAACACTTCTGATGAGATCATTGGACTGTCTTATGGAGTGGTAACCCCGATGTTGAATCCCATCATCTACAGCATGAAGGATAAAGAAGTGAAAGAAGCCATGAAGAAAGTCCTAAGCAGACACCTGAATTTATTGAAATCATGAAAGGCCTTAAGGCATGTGATATCCTAAGTGGAGAACTGGATCTTGTGTTTTATATTCAAAGATGAAACTGCAAAACCTACTATCATGACAGCTTGTATGTTTGCAAAGCCAAATTTGGGACTCATTCTTTTCAACATAAAATGCTTATGTAAGTCTTCTAAATAGTGCCTTATCTGCTGGGTTTCCAGCTATAAGCAGGTCTGCTAATTGCTCCCATGAAGTCCATGATGCTGTTCATCAAGATGAATCAATATCTCAACCTCAATCTCTCTCAATTTCTCTTTCCCTCTCTCCCTCTCCTCCTTTCTCTTTTCTCACTTCCCCTCACCTCTCTCCTCCATATATTTCCCTTCTCCTCCTTCTTTCTCTTCTTTCTCAGTGTCTTTGAAGTGGCCATCTGTTGCTTTTGTTATGCAACATCCCTGCATAATACCTCTACACAATTTGCAGATCTGCACAATATGTAGAAAAATTATGAATATTTTTCTCTTGAGAAACCAACAGTCCCCCACTCTCCGTCCATGTTTTACAGGGTGGGCCTGTCCCAACCCTCTGAAAATTAGGGCAAGCATGGAAACAGAACTTGCCAAAAATTAATTAATTAACTTTTTAAAAAGTTTACTCCTTTAGTCATAGTGCTTGCTGTAGTTTAGCAAGTGACCCTGAATCAGACTACATCAGATACCATCCAAGAGTGCTGCCCCAGTGTCAGAAAAAAAAAATTATTCTTTCTGTAATGATCTCTCAGTGGGTAGAATGTAAACCCAGAGCTCCTGCTGGTCATCCTTGTCAATATGTGGGAGAGACTGAGAAAGTAGAGCTGACAAAGAGAATGTGCCTGACGATGCCATTCTAACTCCTGAAATCAATGATGGCGAAAATTAGACTCATCTCTGTACAGTTTGTTTATACGAATCAGATTCGTATTTTATCCAAAACTAATTTTAGTTAGATTTTACCACATACAACCACATATATCCTAATTGTTATATCTTCTTGCCTCATATCTCCCTCCATCTAGTTATGGAGGACACAGTCAAACTCAGAAGCAGAGAATGGAATGGTGGTTACCAGGGGGCTGGAAGGAGAGGAAAATAGGGAGTTATTAGTCAAAGGGTGCAAAGTTTCAGTCATACAAGTTGAATAAGTCTTAGAGACCTACTGTACAACATAGTACCAACAGTTAACAATACTTTAAGTTACTGTATACTTTAAATTTTTCTAACAGCATACCTACGTGTTCTTATTGCAAAATAATAATAATCATAAATAGAGGGTGGGAAGAAACTCTTGGAGGTGGTGGATAGGTTTGTGGCACAGACTGTGATAGTTTTATGAGTATATACTCATCTTCAAACTCATCAAGTTTTATATGTTAATTATGTACAGCTGTGTTTCAATGTGCAAACTAATTGAAACCCAGAGGGGAAAAGGATTTTACTTTAAATAATAGAGTACATATTAAAGTTTTAATAATGGTAAAACTAATCAGTGGTATTAAAATATTAGAAAGGTAGCTATTTGGGGAAAATTGAGACAGCAAAAGACTGGAAGAGGCATTAGAGAAGTCTTCTAAGGTTATCCTAATGTGCCATATATTTTTTTAATTTATTTAAATTAAAGTTAGTTTACATACAGTGTAGTATTAGTTTGAGGAGTAGAACCCAGTGATTCATCACTTACATATAACACCCAGTGCTCATCCCAACAAGTACCCTCCTTAATGCCCATCACGTATTTAGCTTATCGCCCACCCACCTCCTCTCCAGCAACCCTCTATTTGTTCTCTGTATTTAAGAGTCTCTTATGGCTTGCTTCCCTCTCTTATTTTATCTTATTTTTCCTTCCTTTCCCCTAAGTTCATCTGTTTTGTTTCTTAAATTCCACATATGAGTGAAATCATATGATATTTGTCTTTCTCTGAATGACTTATTTCACTTAGCATAATACACTCTAGTTCCATCCGCGTTGTTACAAATGGCAAGATTTCATACACATCTTGATAGGAGTTTAGATTACACAGGTGTATACATTTGTCAAAACTGAGTACATTTTACTTGTGCATTTATATAAATTTTAAATTTAAAAACTTCACTTAAATATTTAATTCTAGTTAACAATAAACTCTCATTAATGATATGCATACTAAGGGAGAAGTATATTGAAGTCTACAAAGTTCTTTGAAATGCATTAAAAAATAAGACAGATTAGAGACTATAGAGAAGGATGGATCATAGATAAGCAAGTATAATAAAATCTTAATGGCAGTATTTAGTCAGTGGATAAATAAGCATTCATTTTAAAATTCTTTCAATCCTCCTTTATACTTAAAAATTTTCATAATAAAAAGTTGGAAAATTTTTACATGAAACTTATCAGGGGTATAGCTCTTGAACAAACGAAACAATGCAGACTCTTATTAAGCCAAGGATAGAGAATAAATGAAATGTGATGTCCTTATAAATTACCTTAAATTTCATTTAAGAAAAAGTAATACTATTTCAAAAGGCAAAACTTGTCAGCAGGTTATTTACAACTCCTACAAGAAAGAAATTTAAAATAAATTTTAATGGTCCCATTAAACTTAATTTTCTATATGATCTGTAGTTAGAGTTTTAATTGTTATTCCTGGGAAATGGGTACAAGGAAAGGACAGGGAAGAAATATATCAGAAATTTATAAAAATCAGAATCAAAGATAATGAGAAAAAAGAAAACAGCAAACATCTTTGGCAGGATGTTTTGTCTGCATGATTCTTTCTCCTGTTTTTAGCTATTTCTGAGGGACTACTGGCTCACCAGGGCAGATTGTAAAGACCTTTAAAAAAGGAACTGGGTTCTACCCAATTATTAGTTATTTATTCTTTTATTCAATAATTCAATTAATTATTCTTTAATTCACCTTCCTCCATACCCTTAAGTTCATGAAAAGGTTTTTGAAATGGCATTCCTCTATTTCAAAGTTTCTCAGTCTTGACGTTATTAATATTTTGAGCTGTATAATTCCCCATTGTGGGAAGCTGTCCTGTACAATATAGGATGTTTAGTAGTATCCCTTGTCTCTACACTAGATGCTAGTAGTACTACCCTCTCTGCTCCCAACCTTCTCAAATGTGACAACCAATGTCTCCAAATTCTACCACAAGTCCCAAAGGAGCAAAATCACCACAGTTGCTTTTGCTATACATCTCTGCTATACATCCACATGAAAAATTGCCTCAAATTTGTAACACTACTAAACAAGTAAATTCTTTTTTTTTTTTAATTTTTTTTCAACGTTTATTTATTTTTGGGACAGAGAGAGACAGAGCATGAACGGGGGAGGGGCAGAGAGAGAGGGAGACACAGAATCGGAAACAGGCTCCAGGCTCTGAGCCATCAGCCCAGAGCCTGACGCGGAGCTCGAACTCACAGACCGCGAGATCGTGACCTGGCTGAAGTCGGACGCTTAACCGACTGCACCACCCAGGCGCCCCAAAACAAGTAAATTCTTAAAAAAAAAAAAACCAAGTTGTATAAACATTCATATTTCCCAGAGCCATCTCTTATCTGAAATTTTAATAAATATTAAGATGTTCAACTTCAACTCAATCTAAGCTATAAGCTGGCTGAAAAATGAAGTTTTCTTTTCCTATGCTACTGATATTTTCACACCAGATGTGGGAGGAATAGTGACTATAAAAGTCAGAAGTTAAAAGTTACAGACATCATAATAGTAGTTGCATTTTAATAAAGATACAATTGAGTATACACGCTAAAATCAAAAGACTGCTTTTAAAACGGAATGAGACTTTGGTCAATATAATGAAGGCTATTGGTATTAGTGATGAAAGGATTATTAAATACGAATTTTATGCCTCTGATCCAAAGTTTTAAATTTCAAAGCATTATTTTTTCTTTGGAGTATTCCATACAGTATAGAGTACATCTCAAATTCTAACACATATAACAAGTATATTTAATCTATATTTAACAAATCTATAATAATTTTTTAAATAAGGCAAATAACTTTCTAAAATCAATACTTGATGAATGTATATACAGTTCTATTTAAGGAAATCCTAAGGGTAAATTAGTGTCCAATGAGGAACCATGGATGTTAGTCAAGAATGGCATGATGCCATTTCTATGATAATATTTATTGTTATTTAAAAATAATGAAAAAACAGATTTCTCTTAATGGAATGTGTATTTCATCAATGAGAATAAAGACCCAAAGAAATGGAATGATATCTTCAAACTGTTCATGGAAAATAACTAAAAACCTATTATTCTGCACCAAACTAAACTATCTTTCAAGAGAGAAGACAAAATAAAGACACTTTTAGAAAAAGGCTAACATTTTATCACACATAGCACCCCATAAAGAAAAAACTGTATTCAATTGAAAGGTATGAAATGAAAAAACAAAACAAAAACAAAGTAAACAAAGAAACTGGTAAACATGCAGGTAAATCCAAATTGTCACTAGATTTTTTTTTAAAAAAGCAACAATTCGGGGGACTTAAATTCAAAGTAAAAATGACATTTTAAATATCAACAACATGGAAGATAAAGTCAAGAGTTAAAAATCGAAGATAAACATTTTAAAGTACTTGTACTATTCAGAGGGACTGCAGAGATATCTAGTAGAGACTATGTTAAACAAGCATCATTAAAAAAATAAGGGAACTCATAAAAACAATAGAAATAAGATACAGAATTTTCAAATCTGTTAAGAGAATAAAAGAGCAAAGAAAGTTTCATCAATTCAATAGAAGTAATGAAAGTTGCTCAAAAAAATATATTTAAAGCATAGATTTAAAAAATACCAAATGAGGATAAAAGAATCAAAAGCATAAATATTCACATTAAATGTTATAAAGGCACCAGTTGGAACATATCAACTGATATTGTGCAGAATTACATTAACCTATTTTCTAATGCTAAAATTCACCTTTTGTCCCAGCAGTAAATTCAGCCAATCCAGTTATATTCTATTTACAAGATAAATTCCTAAAATGTAACATAGAAAGTTGGAAAGTATTGTGATGGAAAAATAGGTACCACATAAACACTAACCCAAAGAAAGCCGCTGTTTGGATTAAACTAGGCTAGAAGGACTTGAAGCAAAAAACATTACTAGGGAATTTATCAGAAAGAAAAAATAGTCCTGAACCTTATCCATCTTACCACACAGCTTCATAAACACTATGAATAATACCAGAATTACAAGAAAAAGACAAATCTACAATAAAAAGGGGAGAATTCAATATCTGTCTTGAACTTTTAAGTGAAGCAATAAGATATACACACACACACTTATATGAAACTTTGCATTAACACATGAGAGGATATTTTCAAATCCAAATGAAATATATAAAAACTAATACAACATTAGGAAAGGAAGCAAGTCTCAATAAATATTCTAATCTCAACTCTGGCCACAATACAAAAAACATTAGAGATAAATATTAAAAACATAACCACTCCCAAAATGTTTTTTTAATCTGAAAATTAGAAAACGTACTATTAAATGATTAATAGGCTAAAAATAGATTGATAAAAATTCCAAAATATTTTTAATTCCTAAATATTTAAAACTAAATGATAATAAAATTATAGTAAAATATCAAATTATTGAAGGACATAAAAGGAAACCCAAGTAAATTGTGAAGCTCTATTTTGCTCATGTTATGAAATTTAAAAATAAATATATTCATTTGCCCCAATTTTTAAAAATTTAGTGTCATTCCAAACAAAATAAAATAGGATTTTTTTACATTTGTCACATTTATCCTAAAATTCATGGAAGAGTAAAGAGCCAAGAATAGCCAAAACTGTGCTGTAGAATAAGAAATGCACATTCACTATATCAGATACCAAGGCTGATCATAAAGCTATAGTACATCAGATAGTGAGGTATTGATTCAGGTAAAGACAAGTATATCAAAGGAACAGACGTGAGAATCAAGATACCATAGGTATATATAGAAGTTTATTATATCCAAAATGAACTGACATTTGATATAAAGTAGCATTATTTATCAGGGAGAAAATGGATGAACTATCAAATAAATGGTACCTGGGTACTGAATTAATTGTACTGAAAAAAAGATTAAAACTCTACCTCCACACTGTGTCCAAAATAAATTTGAGACAAATTAAATATCTAAATGCAAAAAAAAAAAATCTACAACCATAAAACATCCAGAAAAAAATGAAACATATGCTATAAAATTGAAGTACAATTGATTGTTCCTCTTTTAAAATTATGTGTTCCATTCCCTTATATCATGGTGTAATTATTATAGATGAGCTAGTCTCCTTGCTAAGTTGAGTGTTCTCCTAACTAAAGCCTATACAATTGTGGTGATGCTTGGAAGAAAATAAATGTAGACAGAATTAAAACACTAAACCTGGCTTTCACAAAGAATAAACAATCCTCCAAGATTGTCATTACCTTCAAAGAGCTGTGCAAAAAAAAAAAAAAGGAAAATTGCCAAGAATCTAACAAAAAACAATTTTATTTTCACTTGTTTCATGTGCCTCCCCCCATCCATTTACCAGGTAAAAAAATATTATGATGTCCATTAAAAATGTCCAATAAAATGAGAAAATACATACATTAATTTTAAACAGCAAGTTATAAAACAGGAAATGAAATGTGTTCTCACGTTTTCACTGTATGTCATATATGCATAAAAGTAATCAAAATACCAATAGTTTTCTCCAAAATTGTGCACTTATCTTATCCATTAGGCTTTTCTTAATTTCCCAAACTTCCCACAATGAATAGGTATCATTTCTATAATCAGGGGGAAAAATTAACTAAGAGAAGAAAATTTCTTTGTAAGGTACAATTTAGGTCTTTGGCACATTATTTCTAATGTATCTAAAAGTTATTATCTTCAGCAAGATTTAAAAGTTCAACTTTAAATCACTCCTGGGATTACAGAGTCTCTTAGAAGAAAAGAGAATTTAAATTGGCTACCACAGCCACCAGTGTGCCCTCTGGAAATGTTTAGGGCCTAGAGGTTAGAGTACCTCTGTGGTAGACTGACTACCGACACAAATTAATAACATGAATTTCCATTGGAGACAAAAGCTTTATTTTTGATCTGCCCCCTTACCACTACTAGCAATCATCTGGAACTGTGGGATACTTCTCTGTGGGTTCTAAGGGCAGGACTATAGCCCTAAGAGAAGACAGCTAAGATTCTATCTAATCTAAATAGGAATAGCAGCAGCAACTTCTGTGTGTAGACAGAAAATAGTGAAACACTGGAGAAAGGGAATGCTGACTAGAGAGATCCATACTTGTATCTAAAAATGGCTTCCTCGTTTTGAAGACTGTAGTCCCAATAAACCACACTATCTACTGTGAATGGAGAATCTGAGGATCCTACACTGATGATTAAATGAGGTAGACATAAGCAGAGTTGGGAAGAGGTTTTTTCAGAAAAGAGAGAAAACATGAGAGTTGGGAATTCTGAACCATTTATTTTATTTGAAAAGTTTTTAATAAAACAGTGAAAATCTTGGGAAATGAGATACTGTTGGGGGAAGGAAATATCTTGGATACTTATAACATCACTTTAGCTGTTTTTACTCACCATGGAAAAATTTTTTTAAACGGCAGCCTAAGAGTTCAGATTAAACTAACATGTATTGTGCACTCCCTCTGTACTGAGACCTTCTAAGTATGTTATGTTAATTCTCACAAAAACTCTACAAAGTAATGTTACCCCATTTTATATCATGCGTATGTTAAGTTTCTTGCTCAAGGTCTGTGCAACTATTAAGCCACAGAGTCAAGACTGAACTCTAGGCCTCCTGACTCTAAGACAACTGTTCTTACAATTAAAGTACTATTTTGGGGGGGCGCCTGGGTGGCTCAGTCGGTTGAGTGACCGACTTCAGCTCAGGTCATGATTTTGCGGTCTGTGACTTCGAGCCCCGCTGTCAGCTGTGCTGACAGCTCAGAGACTGGAGCCTGCTTCAGATTCTGTGTCTCCCTCTCTCTCTCTGCCCCTCCCCCGCCCATGCTCTTCTCTCTCTGTCAAAAATAAATAAACATTGGGGCGCCTGGGTGGCGCAGTCGGTTAAGCGTCCGACTTCAGCCAGGTCACGATCTCGCGGTCCGTGAGTTCGAGCCCCGCGTCAGGCTCTGGGCGGATGGCTCGGAGCCTGGAGCCTGTTTCCGATTCTGTGTCTCCCTCTCTCTCTGCCCCTCCCCCGTTCATGCTCTGTCTCTCTCTGTCCCAAAAATAAATAAACGTTGAAAAAAAAAATTTAAAAAAAAATAAATAAACATTAAAAAAATTGTAAATAAAATAAAATATAGTACTTTCCATAAAGATAACTTACTAGCAATAAGAACAAAAGAGTATAAAAGGACTTGGTGCATGGTAGGCTCCCAAGGCACAAGCCTAGAAATTATTAGATAGCATGTTCTAATCAATCCCAGAAGTGAGTCTACGGGTCAGACAAGGGCTCCTACAAAATAAGAGCTTAAAGCTTCAGATGTGCTACCAGTGACAGAGAATTGTATTTGGTACCCACACAGTAATGTTAGTAGAAAAAAAAAAAAAAAAACAAAACCTCAGGATAATTCTCAAGACCATACTGAAAGTGGAGAAGAGGACCTATTTCTAACTCACCCAGTATTGCTTATTATCAACACCTTTCAGAGCTCCTAGAGGGTCATTTATTTGAGCAAGCATTTGGGATCTCCTGTCAGAGATGTTGTACTATACAGAATAAAGGTGCTTCATAAACAGTAGGAAAAACTGGATACAGGATACAGATGTAATATTTAGTGCTGAAATTTTCTTCTGAAGGAAATCTTCCATGTGAGTGTGCCATACTATGCTTCAAAAAGTTCCTTGAGTTAAAATCAGGGAGCATAGGTAAGTACTTGAGCTTTACAAACTACTCTTCTCTTCTATTGGTAAACATGGGGAGAAAAAGGGTGAATGCTTCACAATCCATAATCCTCAAGCAGAGTTTCCTTTCTTTCCATAGGTGATGCCCAATGGGGACATATCTAATGAGCAGGCCTTTGGAATAAGATGAACAAAACCTGGAGAACAAGAAACGGAAATTCTACCACTTCAGGGCAGAAAGAAAAAAGCATAGGTAACAGAAGTTCCTGATGTTTTCTTATGCTCTTTCCTACCCACCAGGTATCTCCTCCTTTTCTTGTGATACTGTTGGATTCTTTATACTGCATCCTTTCTGCACTACTAAGCTTGGTCACATTTAAATGGTTAGTTCTAGAATCCTTTTGCAAACTTAAGTCAATATGTCTGTTGATGGTGGATGTATGAGATTGAACTTGGAACACTAAAGGGCATTAAATTAGTCTCTGTAACACAAAGCCCCTGTCCAATTTCCTGTCCATTGACTATTTTATTTCCTACTTGAGTTTCAAAGAAAACTGGGGCAAAATCTCTGGATGTATGAGGAACTATTCCCTTCTAAGAAAAATTTGAAGTATTATTTCTGATATTTATACCCATAAAACATAGGTTAAGAATTCTTTGGAAAAGATAGAGAGAAAATTATTAATGCCCCAATTCCCATATTCCAGAAGAAACCAGTTAAAATTGTGTGTGTGTATGTATATATATACATATAGCCATTTGTATTATTAAGGAAATTCTTTTTCTTCATGTAATATTATATCATGAGCATTGTCCCTTATCCTTAACTCTTCTTCAAGACTATAATTTGCACTGGTGATATTACATGTGCCATTATGTACGCTCATGTGTATACAATAACCACAACATACTAGAATGGCAGCACCCTAGATGAAAAAAATTGTAACACCTACTAAAGCATGATTGAATTGATATATGATATTACATGCAATGCCATTTATTTTTTTTCTATTCTATTGTTGGATTGTGGGGGGGTGATGTTAAGTAATAATAATAATAATAATGCATCTTTGAATGACTTTTAGGAAAACATCTCCAGAGTCTCACCATTTGAAATTATGTTGACCGATGGTTTAAGAAAGATAATCTTTATCATCTTAGTGATTTATCCCCCTAGGTCTAGACTACTAAGAAGTTTTATCAAGAATCAATGTTATGTTCTATCATTGCTTTAGGCATCTATTTAGATAACAGTATTCTATTTTTCAATTTCCAAGCATTAATTTACAATTTCATGCTTTAATAAAAATAAATGTCATCATTTTAGTATGTAGCTTGGATACACTTTTTATGATGTTTAAGTATGTTCCTTCTATCCCCACTTTCTTGAGGGTTTTTATTAAGAAAGGATGCTGAATTTTGTCAAATGCTTTTTCTGCATTTGACAGGTTCTTATCCTTTCTTTTATTAATGTGATGTATCACATTGATTGATTTGCAAATGTTGAACCAGCCCTGCAGTCCAGGAATGAATCCCACTTGATCATGGTAAATAATTCTTTTTATATGCTACTGAATCCAATTTGCTAATATCTTGAGAATGTTTGCATCCATGTTTATCAGGAACAATGGCCTGTAATTCTCCTTTTTTGCTGGGTCTCTGGCTTGAGAATCAAAGTAATACTGGCTTCGCAGAATGAGTCTGGATGTTTTCCTTCAATTTCTATTTTTTGGAACAGCTTGAGAAGGATAGGTATTAACTCTGATTTAAATGTCTGGTAGAATTCTCCAGGGAAGCCATCTAGTCCAGGACTCTTATTTGTTGGGAGATTTTTGATAACTGATTCAATTTCTTCACTAGTTATGGGTCTGTTCAAATTTTCTATTTCTTCCCGTTTGAGTTTTGGTAGTGTGTGGGTGTTTAGGAATTTGTCCATTTCTTCCAGGTTGTCCAGTTTTTTGGCATATAATTTTTCATAGTATTCCCTGATAATTGCTCATATTTCTGAGGGATTGGTGGTAATAAATCCATTTTCACTTGTGATTTTATACATTTGGGCCCTTTCTCTTTTCTTTTTGAGAAGCCTGGATTTACCAATTTTGTTTATTTTTTCAAAAAACCAACTCTTAATTTCATTAATCTGTTCTATTATTTGGGGGGGGAGGAGTCTATATTGTTTATTTCTGCTCAGATCTTTACTATTTCTCTTCCTCTGCTGGGTTTGGGGTTTCTTTGCTGTTCTGCTTCTAGTTCCTTTAGGTGTGCTGTTAGATTTTGTACTTGGGATTTTTCTTGTTTCTTTAGACAGGCCTGGAATGCAATGTATTTTCCTCTTAGGACTGCCTTTGCTGCATCCCAAAAGCTTTGGACTGTTGTATTTTCATTTTCATTTGTTTCCATATATTTTTTTAATTTCTTCTTTAATTGCCTGGTTGACCCATTCATTCTTTAGTAGAATGTTCTTTAACCTCCATGTATTTTGAGGTTTTCCAAACTTTTTCCTGTGGTTGATTTCAAGCTTCATAGCACTGTGATCTGAAAGTATGCATGGTATGATCTCAATTCATTTATATTTATTGAGGGCTGTTTTGTGAGTTTGAATATACTTTTTATTCTTTACATATGCATTCATAATTGAGATTTACCATAGTTTTACTCTGACAGTTTTGGGTAAAAAGGCAATTTTAGTTTGACAAAATAATTTGCAAACTGTTCCACAACTTTTTCACATTGGAACATATTATAGAGCACATTATTTGTTTCTTAAAAGCATAAAATAACTATCATAAGTATTCTGTATCCAGTGTCAATTTTGAAAGTCTAGTACTCACAATGAGATCCCTATTACACATCACAGTAAATGTGGCATAGAATGTGTTGAATAAATGAGTGAGTGAAGAATACTAGCAGAATGGAAAGCACCGGATTCAGTGACAACACATAATCAGGACCCTACTTAAACTAGGAGGTTAGAAACTTTTGCTAGAAAGATAATATCTAAGTTGGGAGAAGCCCTTTCAGCTTAACAAAACAGCATATACAAATGCATGAAGAAGAAAGAGAATATGTAGTATTTCAGGAAAGTAAAAGAAATTTAATATGGCCATTTCATAGCATTGAGGGTATCAGTAGTGGCTTCAGAATTTCTACATTAGAGGGACTTAGGGGTGACAGTTTGGTTGACAGAGGTACTAGAGAACTTTCCATGAAGTTGTGTTGCATACCAAACACATTGCTTTTCCTTAGACTATTTCTCTGTGGGATGTCGTTTGTGGCGAGGCTAATGAAGATTACTGTGAAGCAAATCTACCCAATAATCCTTCCTTGACACCATCAGTGGGGAGAAATAGCAGAAGTGGATTAAGATAGGCTTTGTGTGATGGATTGTTTTTGGTGAAGTTACTGGCTTTGCTTTCTCTTATTCACCCTGGATTAGAAAATATCTTCCCTCATCTGGGACCTTTTCTGAACAGAAAGACAGCTATTCCTCTTTCATACCTTTTCCCTCAACACCCCCACCCAAGGATAAAACAAAATAACGGAAGTTAAAGTGATTTGATAAATCTATATTATAAATTTAAATTTCCCTGAGTCTTGTCCTTTTCTAAACCCTGAACGTGACATGGATACATGAAGATGGGGAATGATTCAACCGTGACCAAATTCTTTATGGTGGGACTTTCCAAATACCCAGAGCTCCAG
>NW_024422042.1:6743-9633 GCF_014898765.1 Herpailurus yagouaroundi | reverse complement strand
ACAACCAACACATCAGAAATAAAAACAATAATAAGAGAATATTATGATCAATTATACACCAAAAAATGAGTAATCTGGAAGAAATGGACAAATTCTTAGAAACATGTACACTACCAAAACTGAAACAGGGAGAAATAGAAAATCTGAACAGACCCATAGCCAGTAAGGAAATCAAATTACTAATCAAAAATCTGCCAAAAAACGAGTCCAGGGCCAAATGGCTTTCCAGGAGAATTCTCCCAAACATTTAAGGAAGAGTCGACACCTATTCTCTTGAAGCTGTTCCAAAAAACATAAATGGAGGGAAAACCTCTAAATTCTTTCCATGAAGCCAGCATTACCTTGATTCCAAAACCAGACAGAGAGCCCACTAAAAACAAGAACTATAGACCAATTTCCCTGATGAACATGGATGTGAGAATCCTCAACAAGATATTAGCCAACTGGATCCAACAATACATTAAAAAAATTATTCACCACAACCAAGTGGGTTAGTGTATACCACAACCAAGGGTTAGCGTATACCTGGGATGCAGAACTGGTACAATATCCACAAGACAATCAGTGTGATTCATCAGATCAGTAAAAGAAAGCACAAGAACCATATGATCCTCTCAATAGATGCAGAGAAAGAATTTGACAAAATACAACATTCTTTCTTGATAAAAACTCTGAAGAAAGTAGGGATAGAAGGATCACAACTTGAGATCATAGAAGCCATATATGAAAGACCCAATGTTAATATCATACTCAATGAGGAAAAACTGAGAGCTTCCCCATCAGGTCAGGAACAGGACAGGGATGTCCACTCTTGCCACTGTTATTGAACATAGTGTTGGAAGTCTTATTAGCCTCCGCAATTAGATAACACAAAGAAATGAAAAGCATCCAAATTGGCCAGGAGGAGGTCAAACTTTCACTCTTGGCATATGACATGATACTCTATAAGGAAAATCCAAAAGATTCCACCAAAAAACTTTTAGAACTGATCCATGAATTCAGCAAAGTTGCAGGATATAAAATCAACACACAGAAATCGGTTGCATTCCTATACACCAACAATGAAACAACAGAAAGAGAAATCAAGGAATCGATCCCATTTACAGTTGCACCAAAGCCATAAGATACCTAGGAATAAGTCTAACCAAAGAGATGAAAAATCTATACACTGAAAACTATAGAAAGTTATGAAAGAAATTGAAGAAAACACAAAAATATGGAAAAACATTCCATGTTCCTGGATAGGAAGAACAAATATTGCTAAAATGTCAATACTACCCAAAGCAATCTACATATTCAATGCAATCCCTGTCAAAATAACACCAGCATTCTTCACAGAGCTAGAACAAGCAATCCTAAAATTTGTACGGAACCAGAAAAACCCCGAATAGCCAAAGCAATCCTAAAAAAGAAAACCAAAGCAGGAGGCATCACAATCCCAGACTTCAAGCTGTATTACAAAGTTGTAATCAAGACAGTATGGTACTGGCACAAAAACAGACACTCAGATCAATGTTACACAATAGATAACCCAGAAATGGACGCACAAACGTATGCCCAACTAATCTCTGACAATGAAGGAAAGAATATCCAATGGAATAAAGACAGTCTCTTCAGCAAGTGGTGCTGGGAACTCTGGACAGCGAGATGGAGAAAAATGAACCTGGACCACTTTCTTACACCATACACAGAAATAAACTCAAAATGGATGAAAGACCTAAATGTATGACAGGAAGCCATCAAAATCCTTGAGGAGAAAACACAGGCAAAACCTCTTTGATCTTGGCCGCAACAACTTCTTACTCAACGCATCTCCAGAGGAAAAGGAAACCGAAGCAAAAATGAACTATTGGGACCTCATCAGAGTAAAAAACTTCTGCACAGCAAAGAAACAGTGAGCAAAACCAAAAAGCAACCGACGGAATGGGAGAAGATATTTGCAAACTACATATCAGACAAAGGGTTAGTGTCCAAAATCTGTAAAGAACTTATCAAACTGAACACCAAAAAAACAAATAATCCAGTGAAGAAATGGGCAAAAGACATGAAGAGACACTTCTCCAAGGAAGACATCCAGATGGCCAACCGACACATGAAAAAATGCTCCACATCACTCATCATCAGGGAAATACAAATGAAAACCACAATGAGATACCACCTTACACCTGTTAGAATGGCTAACATTAACAACTCAGGCAACAACAGATGTTGACGAGGATGCGGAGAAAGAGGATCTCTTTTGCATTGTTGGTGGGAATGCAAGCTGGTACAGCTACTCTGGAAAACAGTATGGAGGTTCCTCTAAAAATTAAAAATAGAACTACTCTACGACCCAGCAATTGCGCTACTAGGCATTTATCCAAGGGATACAGGTATACTGTTTTGAAGGGACACATTCACCCCCATGTTTTATAGCAGCACTATCAACAATAGCCAAAGAATTGAAAGACCCCAAATGCCCATCAACGAATGAATGGATAAAGAAGATGTGGTATATATATATACAATGGAGTTTTACTCAGTAATCAAAAAGAATGAAATCTTGCCATTTGCAACTACGTGGATGGAACTAGAGGGTATTCTACTAAGCAAAATTAGTCAGAGAAAGACAAATATCATATGACTTTATTCATATGAGGACTTTAAATTTTTTTTTCAACGTTTATTTATTTTTGGGACAGAGAGAGACAGAGCATGAACGGGGGAGGGGCAGAGAGAGAGGGAGACACAGAATCGGAAACAGGCTCCAGGCTCTGAGCCATCAGCCCAGAGCCTGACGCGGGGCTCGAACTCCTGGACCGCGAGATCGTGACCTGGCTGAAGTCGGACGCTTAACCGACTGCGCCACCCAGGCGCCCTATATGAGGACTTTAAGACAGAGAACAGATGG
>NW_024422042.1:0-6643 GCF_014898765.1 Herpailurus yagouaroundi | reverse complement strand
GCCACCCAGGCGCCCTATATGAGGACTTTAAGACAGAGAACAGATGGACAAAAGGGAAGGGAAGCGAAAATAATATAAAAACAGGCAGGGGGACAAAACATAAGAGACAAATATGGAGAACAAAGAGGGTTACTGGAGGGATTGTGGGAGGGGGCATGGTCTAAATGGGTAAGGGGCAGTAAGAAATCTACTCCTGAAATCATTGTTGCACTATATGCTAACTAACTTGGATGTAAATTAAAAAATAAACAAATAAATAAAAATAAAATATAACTGTAATTACAAAATACACCAGTAATTATAAAATACAACCTTATTTCAGAGATATGCACATATAAGAAATATCCATCTTTTATCAATATTCAACTTGATAAAATATGATAAATTCAGTGTTTAACAGCTCACCTAACTACTGTCAGCCTATCTGCATATTCATTTACAGTTGTTTACACTGTGTATTTTGTGTGAGGATAACAGAATAGTTTTCAAATATTAATAGTACGTATTCTGTTCAAACATACTTAAAACCTTTAAATGATATTGCGGCTATCTCAAAAGTTTGACAAAGATTAACATTCCATTGTTTTACTGCCAAGAACTGAATCAATATTACAAATCAAAAGAAGTTAGATCTAGGGGCGCCTAGCTGGCTCAGTTGGTACAGCATGTGACACTTTATCTTGGGGTTGTGAGTTCAGATCCTGCATTGGGTGTAGAGAAAATAATAAATAGAAATTAGAAAATAAAATCTTGAGAAAGAAAGGGGGCTCCTGGGTGATTCAGTCGGTTGAGCATCTGACTCTTCACTTTGGCTCAGGTCATGATCTCACAATTTATAAGATGGAGCCCCATGACAAGCTCTGCTTTAACAGAGTGGACCCTGCTTGGGATTCTCTCTCTCCCTCTCTCTCTGCCCCTCTCTGCTTGCTCGCTCTCTCTCCCAAAATAAATAAACTTAAAAGTTTTTTTAAATCAATAAAAATAAATGAAAGACTATCAAAGTTATATTCAAGTTTTAGAAGGATATGTGCCAAAATGTTAACCATTGATATTTTTAGGGTAGAGGAATTACAGATGATCATCACTTCTTTATTGTCTTTTGAATGCTTTTTTCATTGAAACTAAGTATAATTTCCTATTATTTCCAAAAATAAAATGATTTTTATTTTTGTAGGATACTCATTCCATACCTTTAACAGTGTAGAAATTACATTACTACATAATCCTAATCCTCAGAATTTACTTAATATTACAAAATATGGAATTATTGACAGTTCAAATTTAACAGTTATTGAAATTACACCCTATCTCTTAAAAATAAAGTTTACCCAGGGTAAAGTTTATCCTGGGACTACCCTGTAGTCCAAAACATAACTGAAACTATTTAAATAAGGAGGACTTATGTATGGATTATGTTGAAGAATCTGATTTGTAAGGAAATTTTCTCCTTATCTGGAAATTATGGCAAGCAAATGGATGTAACCTGAGCAGAATTAGGTTTAGTTTATCCCCAAATGTGGAAAACATACCAAAATGACAATTGTATTTTAGCCCACAGAAGGATGTTTCCTCTAGTAGAATATATGCAAAACACTGACTATTAATCTGGCTCAAATTTTAATATCTTTAGTAGTGTTTGCTGTGCATTGTGGCTTTTTGGTATTTAAAAAATTGTATTTAGTAATTATAGCATATCTTCTATGTGTAGCCTAGAAAATGTGCAGCTTGGAAAATGTTTCCAGAAAATGGAATAATTTAAACACTATAGAATTTCACCATGACTTCATCTTCATATGGACCTCAGATTTGAAGAAAATATTTTTTATCTCAAAATAAAGACTAATGTCTCTTAGCAATAAAATATCAGCATATTTCAAATTTCCAATTTTCTGAATATTGTATTTAAACTTATAACGATATGTTATCTGTACTTGAATGTCATATCTCCCGAAAAACATTTTCTACTATTTTAGTCTCAAATCTGAAAAAAAACTATTTTTATATAAAGCCTTTTGCTCCAGGGCACACTTAATATGTTCTTGCCAATTTTACTGTTTTTATAAGGTAGTTTAAACATCAGTAAAACTTTATTATGTAATAGTTGAATGTTAATATTTACTAACAAAATAAAGCAGAAATTCTAATGCTCTATGGCTTTCTGAGGATAGATAGGTGTTCTGATAATCCACTTTCACACCATAGACTCAGGGCCAAGTGTGGTGCCGGGATCATAGGAAATTCAGTAAATATTTGTGTCATGAATCAACAATAGTATGCTAAAATGGAGCCAAGGGACATAAGATGTATACTTTCTACTCTGAAGATCTTTATGAAGGTGCTTTAAAACTTAATATTTCTCATCTGTCATTACAAAATTCTTTTGACATGTAAAATCAATATATTACTTCCTGGATATTCTTTTACTTTTACACATAGATCTAAAGTCTCTTCATAATTGGTTGAAATGTATTTGGGCTTATCTAAATATATCATTATGTTAATTCTCCAGTTTAGATCAAAATATGCCACTTGAATTACTATGTACTAATATTTATTTATTCTCCTAAAGGGAAGGTAGAATGATTCTAAAAATAAAAAAGAGACAGAAAGAAAGGAAATTAAGATATTTGGCTCCTATTTGGCCCTAGAGATATTTAAGTTATTAAATAATATTTGCTGATTGCCTGTATGGTATCCATTCTCCCTTTTTCTTTATTAAGAATAACCCTGGTTGATGTGTCCAGCTGACAAAGTACATTTTCTTATCTCCTTTGCAGGGAAACAATAATATAAAAGCAGAAATTCTTGGGTGGAGTTTCTGGGAATCCTGTTTCATGATTAAGATGGCTGGGGTTCCTGACCCCATCTTGAGCAACGAGAGACATTTGATCCTGGAAGCCTAATGCTAAGGATACTGAAGCAGAAAGAGCCTAGGTTCCAGATGATTCTGTGCCACTGCCATTTCAGCCCTAAACTGCCTACCTCCAGACTTCTTCAACTTTAGTACTTCACTGCTATTTCCAGTCTCTCAACTACCAGCCAATACAATTCCTAATTTACCTAAGAGATAATCTTGAGCCCTAGTAAATACAATATGATTATAGTCAAGTCATAAAGTGGTTTGGTTATATGTATTAGTCATAATAAAAATTCATCTCACAAGCCTTTTCTAAGAGATAACCGCTTAACACATTTTCCTCCGTTCTCTATTTTCTGAGCGGCCAGCCATGAGGGCCTTAGAATTCACCAGTATATATTTTGAAATGTATATGTTGAGCTAATATGTTTAATAATTTTTGTCTAACCATGTGTAATAAATAAACAATAGTAAGAAAACAGCATGATTAATGATTTTTGTACTTACATGATTAATTCAATAACATAGCTAAATCTACACTTGAATGTTACCTAAAATTTTCCTCCTTTAATACAAATGCCTATTTGGATATTATGAAAATTTGTTTCTCTACAGTTATGAAAGTAATACACACTGTGTAATTCTTTTACTTTGGAAAAAGTTACAAGATTACCTCAGCGGATATATAATTTGTTTTTGATAAAATAAATATTTATTAAGGGCCCCAACACAGCAACAGATGGAAAAGAGCTGGTCCCAGGAGAAGCCAAAATGGCAGAAAGCATGGAAGTTTTTTGTGTGTCTCGCGTCCATGAAATACAGCCAGACAAGCACTAAGCCATCCTACACACCTCAAAAACTGATTGGAGGATTAACACGACAATCTGCACAACATGAACCACAGAATTCAGCAGGTAACGCGGCACAGGGAAGTAAACTTGGGGAGCCAGAAGGCACAGGAAGGGAGGTGCTTTTGCGAGTAGAGAGAGGACGGAGACTGGGGGCGGGGAGAATACGGGAAAAGCACCCCTCTCCCCAAGCAGCTGGAGAGAAAGTGGAAAACTGGAAACAGCCGCAGGGACTAAACTAAAAAGGGAGAAAGGAGAAAGGAGAGGGTTTAAAATCCATTAAGACTGTAAACAAGGGGAGCGCAAAGGCTGCAACTCCACAGCTCCATACCTGGCGGTGCTCTGGTGGGAAAGGTGAATCCCCAGGAACAGGGTGGGGTCCGGGAGGTTCTCAGACCACACGGGGAAAAGTGGTTCCACTGCTGGAGGCACATTTGGTAGAGACTGTTGAAGTCACCTAGTCCCAGCAGACCCCGGAAGGCAGCCACATTTGCTGGTGCTGGGGCAAGGTTGTTGAGGGAGAAGCCTGGTTCCAGATGTGTGTTGAGATTTTCCATGGTCCCTGAAAAGCTGCTGCTACACTATCTTGCGAACTTTTTCTGGGGCGGGCTGGCACCTGGCGCAGTCTCTGAGCACCGGCAGCAGCAGAGTCCAGCAAGCGTTCCCGGGTGCAGACGACGTTCGACCATTGCGCATTTGGCCATTGCTCATTTGGCCATTGCTCGGTGAGACCCTTCCGCAGAGGGGCGGAGAGGGTCAAAGCTGCAGTCCTTCAGAAGTAAGGGGCAGGGGAAAACAGTCGCATCTGAGACAAAACTTGGGAGAGAGGCACTGCCTGGGGCCTGGTCACAGACAGTGAAAAAGCGGGGTGTGGACAAGAGCTGAAGACAGAAGACCGGTGCGCAATTGCTGATCCTGGAGAACATACTGAGTAGGTGGGAGGTGCAATTTGCACCCCTCTCACACATGCGCATACGCACCTACAGCGCCACAACCCTCCACCTCAGTAGGCTAGCAGCACCATCTAGTGGAGAGCAGAGCCGTTACACTGAGCCCCGCCCAGCTGGGCCAACCTTGCTCTTCAAGAACACAAGTCTCACCACTGGCTTAGTTTATGGACTATAAAGCGCTACATAGACTGACTTCTAGCGGAAAGCAAAGTAATTTCAGTCCTACTTCATCTGTTAGCAGGTGCATCTATTCAATTTTCTTTCTGTTTTTTTTTCCTCTTTTACACTTCTTTTTCTTGAATACAGAAAGAAAACATTCACTTTTATTTTCAATTTTTATTAAAAATATCTTTCTTTAATTTTTATTACTGTATTTTTTACTTTTGTGTAAATTTTTTCAAATTCTATTTTCCCTCCATCATTTTATTTTAGTTTACTTCAGTGTATTCACCTTTTCAAATTTTCAAACGATCTCTTTGGGTTTTTTTCTTTTTTCTTTATTTTTTTTCTCTTTTTCATTTTTTTTCTTTTTCTTGATTGCAAAAAGAGAAAAACTTCATTTTTACCTTCAATTTCTATTAAAAATATTTCTCTTTAATTTTTAAATATATTTTTGCTTTTATGTAAATTTTTTCAAATTCTATTTTACTTCCATCATTTTATTTTAGTCTACTACAGTGTATGCACTTTTTCAAAATTTCAAATGATTTCCTTTTTTCCTTTCTTTCTTTTTTTTTCTCTTTTTTATTTTTCACTTTTTTCTTTTTCTTGAATATAGAAAAAGAAAAAATACATTTTTATTTTTAATTTTTAATAAAAATATTTTTCTTTAATTTTTTTCTACTATATTCTTTACTTCTGTGTATATATTTTTAAATGCTATTTTATCTCCATCATCTCATTTTACTCTACTTAAGTGTATTCATTTTTTCAAATTCTCAAATGATCTCCTTTTTTTCTTTTTCTCCCCCCCTTTTTTCTCTCTAACCTGCCAAACCACTTTCAACACTCAGACCAAAATACACCTAGGATCTAGCATCCTTTATTCAATTTTGTGTGTGTGTTTAATTATTTAATTTTAATATTTTTAATTTTAATTTTGTAATTTTAATTTTTTCACCTCATTAATTACTTTTCTCCCTTCAAAATGACAAAACAAAGGAATTCATCCTCAAAAAAAGAGCACGAAGAAATGACAGCCAGGGATTTAACCAACACAGATACAAATAAGATGTCTGAACCAGAATTTAGAATCACAATAATAAGAATACTAGCTGGAGTAAAAAAGATTCGAATCCCTTTCTGCAGAGATAAAAGAAGTAAAAAATAGCCAGAATGAAATTAAAAATGCTATAACCGAGCTGCAATCATGGATGGATGCAGTGGTGGCAAGGATGGATGAGGCAGAACAGAAAACCAGCGATATAGAGGACAAACTTATAGAGAATAATGAAGCAGAAAGAAAGAGGGAGATTAAGGCAAAAGAGCAAGATTTAAGAATCAGAGAAATCAGTGACTCATTAAAAAGGAATAAAATCAGAATTATAGGGGACTCAGAAAGGAAGAGAGAGAAATAGGGATAGATGGGTTATGTGAGCATTCATAGCAGAAAACTTTCCTAACCTGGGGAAAGACACAGACATCAAAATCCAGGAAGCACAGAGGACCCCCATTAGATTCAACAAAAACCAACCATCAACAAGGCATATCAGAGTCAAATTCACAAAATACTCAGGCAAGGAGAGAATCATGAGAGCATTAAGGGAAAAAAAGTCCTTAACCTATAAGGGAAGACAGATCAGGTTTGCAGCAGACCTGTCCACAGAAACTTGGCAGGCCAGAAAGGAGTGGTGGGATATATTCAGTGTGCTGAATCAGGAAAATATGCAGCCAAGAATTCTTTATCTAGTAACTCTGTCATTCAAAATAGAAAGAGAGGTAAAAAGTTTCCCAGAAAAACAAAAATTAAAGGAGTTTGTGACCACTAA
>NW_024422041.1:0-1465 GCF_014898765.1 Herpailurus yagouaroundi | reverse complement strand
AAACAAAAATTAAAGGAGTTTGTGACCACTAAACCAGCCCTGCAAGAAATTTTAAGAGGGACTCTCTGAGGGGAGAAAACAAAAAATAAAAAAATAAAAATAATAAATAAATAAGTAAATAAATAAATAAAGACGAAAAGCAACAAAGATTAGAAAGGACCAGAGAACACCACCAGAAACTCCAACTCCACAAGCATCATAATGGCAATAATTTCATATCTTTCAGTACTCACTCTAAATGTCAATGGACTCAATGCTCCAATCAAAAGACATGGGGTAACAGAATGGATAAAAAACACAAGATCCATCTATATGCTGTTTACAAGACACCCACTTTAGGCGTAAAGACACCTTCAGATTGAAAATAAGGGGATGGAGAACCATCTATCATGCTAATGGTCAACAAAAGAAAGCCGGAGTAGCCATACTTACATCAGACAATCAAGACTTTAAAATAATGACTGTATCGAGAGATGCAGAAGGACATTATATCATAATCAAGGGGGCTATCCACCAAGAAGACCTAACAATTGTACACATTTTATGTGCCAAATGTGGGAGAACCCAAATATATAAATCAATTAATCACAAACATAAAGAAACTCATCGATAGTAATACCATAATAGGAGACTTCAACAGCCCACTCACAGCGATGGAAAGATCATCTAATCAGAAAATCAACAAGGAAACAATGGCTTTGAATGACACACTGGACCAGATGGACTTAACAGACATATTCAGAACATTTCATCCTAAAGCAGCAGAATATACATTCTTCTCCAGTGCACATGGAACGTTCTCCAGAATAGACCATATACTGGGGCACAAATCAGCCCTTAACAAGTACGCAAAGATCAAGACCATACCGTGCATATATGTTCAGACCAAAACGCTATGAAACTTGAAATCAACCACAAGAAAACATTTGGAAAGGTAACAAACACTTGGAGACTGAAGAACATCCTACTAAAGAATGAATGGGCTAACCAAGCAGTTAAAGAGGAAATTATGGGAGTCAATGAAAATGATAACACCACAACCCCAAACCTCTGGGAAGCAGCAAAGGCGGTCATAAGAGGAAAGTATATCGCCATCCAGGCCTTCCTAAGAAGAAGAAAGATCTCAGATACACAACCTAACCTTACGGCTTAAGGAGCTGGAAAAAGAACAGCAAATAAAACCCAAAACCAGAAGAAGACAGGAAATAATAAAGATTAGAGCAGAACTTAAGGCTATCAAAAACAAAAACAAAAAAAAAAAAAACACAAAAAAAAACCAAAAAACAGAACAGATCAATGAAACCAGAAGCCAGTTCTTTGAAGGAATTAACAAAATTGATAAACCACTAGCCAGTTTGATCAAAAAGAAAAAGGAAAGGACCCAAATAAATAAAATCAAGAATGAAAGAGGAGAGATCACAACCAACACATCAGAAATAAAAACAATAATAAGAGAATATTATGA
>NW_024422040.1:7640-10339 GCF_014898765.1 Herpailurus yagouaroundi | reverse complement strand
CTGGGCCTGATAAGAGACCCCACCCCCACAGCCCTCTCCCCTCTCCAGACCAATGGCCACAGCCTGGCCCCCACCCCGGCTCTGTGTGTATAAAGGGATCCCGGGGGGGTGAGCACACAGAGGCCAGTCCTGGGCACACCCGGCTCCAGCTCAGCCACCACCATGTCTCTGACCAAGGCTGAGAAGACCATCATCCTGTCCGTGTGGGGCAAGATCTCCACTCAGGCGGATGCCATTGGCGCCCAGGCCCTGGAGAGGTGAGTGCCAGATGGGCTGGGGCGGAGCCCCGTAGGTGACAGTGTGGCGTTGGTGAGGACGGGGGCCAGCGAGGAGAGGGCTCTCTGCGGAAAGGGTCCCTAAGGAGGGGTCAGCGAGGTGGGGGTTCTCTGAGAAAGGGGTCAGTGAGGGGGGCAGATGAATTGCACAGACTTCGACGGACCCTGTGCTCACGGACTCCTGAACAAGCACAGGGGTGTGGATGTGTTTCCCCCAACACCTGACGTGCGTAAGGAGGCAGTCAAGCATCTGCCAGCACCAGGGTCTCTAACCCTGGGGCGAGGTGGTCCCAGGTGGCTTCCCTAAGAGACCTCCCTTGCACTGTGCCTGCAGGTGGCATTATTTCTGACAGACGGTAGGTACAGCGGGAGCCCGGTCAGGGGTTGGGAAGGAGGTTTTTGTGGCCGGAGGAGAGGTGAGAACGGGCTGGAGGCCCACGGTGGGTGTGCAGGGCCAGCTGGGAGCAAGGAGACCCTGGAAGAGGGCTGAGGTGGGGAGCAGGGGCGAGCCTGGGTGCTGGGAGGGTGTGGAGGCAGAAGGCCTTGGGACCGTGGGGTGCAGCTTGGGGGAGGGGCAGCAGTCAGAGCACAGCACACCTCAGGAGGTGGTGCACCTGCTGAGCTGGAAGGCCCCAGGGCGGTGGTGAGGTCGCACTTGGGTCCTCAGGCTCGGAGAAGGACGCAGGGGTCGTAGAGCGGTGGCCGGGGCCCCCCGGCCCCCCCCCGACCCAGGTTCCTCCAATGCTCAGGTCCCGCCGTCCCGCAGGCTCTTCGCCAGCTACCCCCAGACCAAGACCTACTTCCCGCACTTCGACCTGCGCCCGGGCTCCGCGCACCTGCGCACGCACGGCGCCAAGGTGGCGGCCGCCCTGGGCGATGCGGTCAAGAGCATCGACAACATCGCGGGAGCCCTGTCCAAGCTGAGTGAGATGCACGCCTACGTTCTGCGCGTGGACCCGGTCAACTTCAAGGTGCGCGTGGGGGCCGGGGTCCTGGCGGGGACGAGGCGGGGGGGGGGGGGCCGGGGCGGGACAGGGTGTCGGCCGCCGAAGGTGCTCCGCCCACCCCAGAGCCCCCGCAGAGCACCCCGGCCTCGCGCTGAGCCGCCCTCCCGGCCCCCCAGCTCCTGTCCCACTGTCTGCTGGTCACGGTGGCCTCGCACTTCCCCGCTGACTTCACGGCCGACGCCCATACCGCCTGGGACAAGTTCCTGTCCATCGTGTCCTGCGTCCTGACCGAGAAGTACCGCTGAGCGCCGCCGCCAGGCGGGGGGCCGGCTGCGCCCTCTCCGCGGCTCCAGGCTTCTCCAAACCCTCTAGCTTCCCCCTGAGACGCCAATAAACGAATGCACGCCCACCTCGCCTCTTGTCACTGGGGCCATCAAGGGGGCGGCAGGGGTGGAGGGGGGTGGCGGGGAGGCACAGGGACACCTGGAGGGCTGCGGGAACACTGCGCACTAACCCGAGGGTCTCTCCGACCGCAGAGGGCACTCCGGGGGCGGCGTGGTGTGTGGGGCTAGGGCACTCGGGGTCCGGATGGGGTGACAGAAAGTGCACCCCTCGGCCTTTATTTCTGGGGTCAGCGCCGAGCCCACCTGGCCCCACTGACTCTGCTGGGGCGCACTATGGGATTCCTCTGGGATTGATCCTATTTCCTAGTTTATGCTTGATCTTAGCAAGAAAGGAGTAATGAGTGTACCTAGTCCCTCATTTATTCTTCCACCCTTCCAGTAAACACACACACACACACACACACACACACACACACACACACACACACATTTTTGATGCACAGGACGCTCAAGCATTTTTGTAGACTCTAATACAACAGCTAGAAAAAGCAAAGCCCCCTGCCCCATGGAACTGACAGTCTAGTCCCGGATACAGATGTGATATTCAGTCAGATCGCAGCTCACAGAAAGAAAAAAAATCATTTTGCTCATTATTAGAGAAATACAAATTAACACCACTAAAAATGAAACCTCACTGATATCCAGACTTTGACCACACTGTACTCATGGTCCCTTCTACAATGCAGTCCCTTCTACCACAGAGACTACACAAGCTTAGTTTTCTCAGCACTAGAAAACCCCAGTCCATCATCGGGCATTGACTGAATGTAGCATGAAAGCTCACACAGCAGAGAACTGTGACCTGAAAAAAGAATGAAGACAATTTGTAATAGTGGCTGTGATGTCCAGGATTTATCAGGTAAAAAGGAAAAGAAAAAAGAAAGAAGCAGAAGTGTGCGTGTGTGTGTGTGCGCGCGCGTGCGTGTCTCATGGTGGCTTTTCTGTTTTTCTGTAAGAAAGGAGAGGAGGGGGAGCCTGGCTGGCTCAGTCTGTAGAGCATGTGACTCTTGACCTCTGGGTGGTGTGTTGGAGTCCCACACTGGACACAGAGTTACTTTAAAAAAAAAAAAAAA
>NW_024422040.1:0-7540 GCF_014898765.1 Herpailurus yagouaroundi | reverse complement strand
AAAAAAATTAAAAAAAAAAGAAAAGAAAAACAGTGAGAGGAGATACAAATGCGTGTGTGCATTTGTGTGTACTCACAGGTGTGAGTATGTGTACATTTTGACACACATGTATGATTACGATCATAGCTCTTGTGTGTGCACTTGTGAGTGTTTATAAGTTTGTGTGCATTTGCTCTTTTTTTTTTTAATTTTTTTTCAACTTTTTTTTTTTTTTAATTTATTTTTGGGACAGAGAGAGACAGAGCATGAACGGGGGAGGGGCAGAGAGAGAGGGAGACACAGAATCAGAAACAGGCTCCAGGCTCCGAGCCATCAGCCCAGAGCCTGACGCGGGGCTCGAACTCACGGACCGCGAGATCGTGACCTGGCTGAAGTCGGACGCTTAACCGACTGTGCCACCCAGGCGCCCCATCTTTTTTTTTTTTTTTTTTTTTTTTTTAAGTAAGTGCTATGCCCTGCATGGGACTTGAACTCAGGACCCTGAGATCAAGAGTCACACGCTCTACTGACTGAGCCAGCTCGACACCCCTTGTGTTTGCTTAGTTTTGCAAAAGGAAATCCTTCAAGGATGAAGTGGAAATGATTACAAATAATAACACGGATGGAGATAAAGAAGGGGTGGAGGGGCTCCCCCAAGTCTAACTCTCTGGATGGTGTTACTTTTCAATCATGTAAATCTTTTACATCACCAAAAATAGAATTAAAAGAAGCAAAAAATGACAACTTGAAAAACCCTGCTCGTTTTCCACGGCAGCTGCTCCAACCCACGTTTCCAGCTGCAGTGCGTGACACGCTAGTCTCTCCACTGCCTCACCGATCCTTGTTCCTGTTTTTTTTTTATAGTATGTATCCCGTTGAGTGTGAAGCGGTACTTCCCTGTGGTTTTCAGTTTCGTTCCTCTAACGAGTAATGAGGTCGAGCATCTTCTCATGTGCTTTCTGTGTATCTTTTCTTAGAGAAAAATCTATTAAAGTCCTTTGTCCATTTTTAAATCGGGTTGTGTTTCACCCTTTCCATTGCCAATAATTTTTAACCTGACTCTAACCAAGCCTTTAGATCTGACTTCCAGTGCACAGGAAACGCATGGATAAAGGCACTGTCTTAAAACAAACAAACAAACAACAACAACAAAAAAAAACCTTCAAGTAAAACCATCAGACCAATGCAAAATGTAGAACATTCTGTAAGACAGCTTGTCTGGACTATCCAAAAAGTCACTGATATGGAGAAAAGGTGGGTGTGGGGTGGAAAGTTTCTGGAATAAGAGAATAAAGAGACAACTGAAAGCTATGTGTGAGCCTGGGTCAGATCTAAATTTGAATGATTGAACAAATTTTGGTGATGAGTGAGGACATGTGATGCGAAAGAATGTTAATTCACTTAGATTGGCGATAAACCTGTGGTTATTTATGCAGGAAAACCTTAGTCTAGAGATGCGTGCTGAAGTGTAGACACAGAGCTTCAGGAGGACTGCCACACAATTCCAGATTTTTGGAAGAAACGTAAAGCACACCCAGATACGTTCCTACACATGCTGATAATGCAAACATGGCAAATGTTCACAACTGTGGGACCCCAGTGGTGACAGTGAAGGGGACCATCGTTCCATACTGGGACACACTGGGATATAAAGGGGACCTAAAGGGGAGCCTGGGTGGCTCAGTCGGTTGAGCATCTGACTTCGGCTCAGGTCATGATCTCGCAGTTTGTGAGTTCGAGCCCCGAGTCGGGCTCTGTTCTGACAGCTCGGAGCCTGGAGCCTGCTTCAGATTCTGTCTCTCTCCTGTCTCTCTCTCTCTCTCTCTCTCTCTCTCTCTCTGTCCCTCCCCCACTCACACTCTGTCTTGCTCTCCTTCAAGAATAAACATAAAAAAAAAAATTTTAAGGGGACCTAAGGGATACTGTAAGATCTGACCTCAATACTGCTCCTGTCACCCTCACTCCGCCCAGCCACCCGCCTCCTGGCTTCTCTTGAACAATGGAGGCACAGCCCCCTCTCAGGGCCTTTGGGCTTGCCAACCCCCTCTATGTGCCGCGCACTCTTCCCCTGAACGTCGCATGAATCACTCTCTGAACTACTCAATACTTGCTTACATTTGCCACCTCAGTGACGTCTCCCCAGGCCACCTCATCTACAACCGCAACCCCTCTCAGCACTACCCACCATGCTTCACTGTCATTTTCTTTCTACGGTCAATGCCATCCAGCCAAAGAGACCACCGGGAACACTCCTGTAGTCAGAGTTGGCTTTGTCAACTC
Organism: Herpailurus yagouaroundi; assembly: GCF_014898765.1. NCBI lineage: Eukaryota > Metazoa > Chordata > Mammalia > Carnivora > Felidae > Herpailurus > Herpailurus yagouaroundi. The sequence goes on along the minus strand of NW_024422040.1, from coordinate 5,281 downwards.
ATTGCCACGGAGGAGGCCGCCCACCACAGGGAACTGTGGTTCCGTGGGGCCGGCATTTAGCAACCTGGGCTCGAGGAAGCAGGACTTTGCCCTGGATTGGATGCTGCCAAGAGGTGGGAGTAGCCCTAGGATCTAGTATCTTAATAATTCCTCTCTAGCAGGTGAGAAGAGCAAAAGGAGGCTGGAGCCACCGTTGCCAAAGCAGCAGTCGCCCTCAGCAGCCAGGGTGGGGGTGATGGGCACTCCCGTGGCTTCTCTGTGTTCACACGGGGTTCCTCTTTGCCTCAAGCTCACAGTCCGAGGAGAAACGCGGGCTTTGCAGCAACAGCCCAGGTACCGGAGGCTGCTTTACTCTTTCTCACTGCTGTGCTCACCTCCTGCACTCACTCTGTCTTGCAGACCTTCTACACCAGAACATCAGTTCCAGAGAGGAGGCATTTCTGGGTGTCCCCTGCTGTGTCCCCAGCAGTTAAAGCTGGCCTGGCCTGGGATAGGTGGTCACATGTAATCCATGAAGAGTGCACGGAGCTTCTGGGGGGTTTCAGGAGCCTGCCTGAGATTGCTCCTGCTACTTGCTTGACATTAGGATCTAGGGTTCTCGGTGCAGGAGAGACTCTGCCCTGGAGGAGGAGCCCAAGTTGGGACCCCCTTCTCCAGCGAGGACTCTGACTCAGAAGGACTCCTGCCCAGGAGCGTGGGTGTGGGACACGAGGTGTGGTCTCGCGTGCCTGTCTGCCAGGAGCTGGGTCTTTGGCATCAGCCTCGGAGGTGCCCAGGGAGAGACGTGAATCTGAGGAGTCTCCTGAGGCCCTCACCCCGCCTCCAATGGGCTTTGTGACTGTGGCCAACCTCTCCTCCACTCTGGGCCTCGGCTACCCCAAGGCCCCAGATGACACCAGGGATCCTTCACGTTCCAAAAAACCAGTGCCCATCTGTTCTGGTGGATCTGAAGCCTCGAGTGTGTTGTCAGCTCCATGAAGACAGGAAGCCAGCCTCCTCATCCACCATCGGGCAGGTAGTGGCCGAGCGTTTCTGCTGCTCCCAGCCCGGGGCTCTGCATCCGGGAGGCAGGGCCACCGGCTCAGGGGGTTGAGGACCATTAATGCACTCAAGTACTTTTGGGAAGCTTGCTCTGGGAAGTCCTGGTTGTTTAAGAAGCTTGGAGTAGACCAGGAAACAAAACTAAAACAAAAACTCTCTGCCTTCCTGATCTCATAGTCCACTGAAAAATAAATAAAAACGTTCTTTCTGAGGGGGGAAAAAAGTAGAGCAGGCCAGATAGTGCACAGGCAGGGGTGGGGAGTTGCAATTTTTAACGGGGTGGTCAATTTGGGCCTATTAGTAAGGTGACACTTAAGGGAGTGACCAAATTGGGGAAGGGCCTTCCAGGGAGAGGCCCCAGGCAGGACTGAGGAGGACAGAAAGTGGGGAGCAGGGCTGGGATGGCAGGGAGCGGGATGGGGGCAGGAGACTTCAGCTAGCTCGCAGAGGATCAGAGACCACAGCAGTTTTCAGGGATGAGAGAGGAACGTCCAAGAGGACTGTGGTTTCTGGCCGGAGCCTTGGGAAGAGAGGCTGGTGCCGCTCGTCACCAGGCCCCGGGGAAGGGCAGGAGCAGGGAGGAAGAGCCTTTGAGGGAAGCTCAGGGCCTCGTGCGAGATGCACGGGTGAGGCTGCGAAATACTCCCTGGGTACAAGTCTGAGCTCAGAGAGGACATGCGCACGGATGCCAGCAGGAGTCCCAGGTCACAGATGGAAGTTAAGGCCCTGAGGTGGACGGAGGGCTGGCAGAGAGGAGGACAGGCTGGGGGCTGCAGCACAAGTTTGAGGGCTGAGGACACGAGCCTATCCAAAAGAAGAAAGGAAGGGTAGAAAACGTGGGGGGGCAAAGTGTGCTCCCAGCTGCACTAACCACTCGGGTAAAGACTGGGAGGTGTGTCTGGGACGGGCTTGGGCATCCGAGGCCCCGGCCCGCAGGAGGAGGGGATTCTGTGGATGCCCTGGGGACTAGGGAAGAGTCCCTGCGCTCTGCCCTCAGGCCCTCCCTGGCTTCTCCCCTGCTCCTCTCAGCACTGCTCTGCTGGGTCAAGGGCCAGTCTCATCTGCAGTCTCTGCCTCTGCCTGAGCCTCTGGGGATTCGAGGTTGGAAGGAGGTCAGGGCTGGAAGCCTAAGACCAGTTTTGAATCAAGGCTGATTCCGTCCCAGGCCTGGCGCACTGAGAGTTCCTCCAATCCTCTCCCCACCCTCCATTTCGCTGGAGACCCTCTCCTGGGAGGAGTTTCCAAGGTAAGGGGCTGGCAGTCTCCTGTGGGTCCCTTCCTCACCCCAGATTTGGGCCCGAATACCGTCCCCATCTTCCGTCAAGACGTGGACAGGGAAATCATTTCTGCTGACCTTCAGACTTGCTTAGGGACAGTGATAGCACCCAGCCAGCAAGGGCACCCCCAGGGAGCCTCAAGTGGCGACTTTTGGAATCATAGGTCAAGGTTCCCAGGTGGCCGGTTCAAATTCACCCAGAGCTGTGACAGGTCCACCCCTGCTGAGTTGTAGGACGTAAAGATGCAATTTCGAGGGAGTTCGGCTAGGCAAGGGAAACAACCCTAAAACGTTAGTGTCAAGATACTAGTGATGTCCATTCCCCTCCACAGTCTGTAGACTCCTTCAACAGGTCTCAAGAACCACGTATTGTTTTACGAACAGGAAGGGTGGCTTTTAGGATCCCTTCGAGGACAGATGCCAACTGCCCCCCTCTAGAGCTGGAGGGGAGGACACTGGCAGCCCTGGATTGGGAACAGGGAGAACCTCCCCCCACATGAGTTCTCACAGGCTGGGTTATCACACGCACGTGCACACACACTAGGAATCTCTATGCCCAGCGTGGGGTCAAAACTCAGGACCCGAGATGAGGCGTCGCATGCTCTCAGCTGAGCCGCCAGGCGCCCCTTATACGCATGTTCGTAACTTATCGCAGAGTCCTAGGAAAATAACTAAAGGGTTATCTCTGAAGACAAGCAGGTGAGAAGAGAACATTTTTTTTGGAGAGAAAAAGAGGGACAGAGAGAGAGAGAAGCGGGGGAGGAGCAGAGAGAGACAGAGGGAGGATCCCAAAAAGGCTCTGCACTGACACCACAGAGCCGCACTTGGGGCTCGAATTCACAAACCATTAGACCATGACCTGAGCCGAAATCAGGAGTCAGGCACTCCACCGACTGAGCCACCCAAGCACCTCTTATGATTTTTAAGTGATCTCTACATCCAATGTGGCACTTGAACTCACAACCCTGAGATCAAGAGTCTCACACTCTACCAACTGAGCCAGCCAAGTGCCCCAAGTTTAATTTTTTAATTAACTCTTTAAATTTTTTTTTTCAACGTTTATTTATTTTTGGGACAGAGAGAGACAGAGCATGAACGGGGGAGGGGCAGAGAGAGAGGGAGACACAGAATGTGAAACAGGCTCCAGGTTCTGAGCCATCAGCCCAGAGCCTGATGCGGGGCTTGAACTCACGGACGGCGAGATCGTGACCTGGCTGAAGTCGGACGCTTAACCGACTGCGCCACCCAGGCGCCCCATTAATTAACTCTTTAAAGGGGCACCTGGGTGTGGAGCCTGCTTAAGATTCTCTCTCCTGGGGCACCTGGGTGGCTCAGTCAGTTGAGTGTCCGACTTTGGCTCAAGTTATGGTCTCATGGTTCATGAGTTCGAGCCCCACATCGGGCTCTGTGTGAATAGCTCAGAGCCTGGAGCCTTCTTCTGATTCTGTCTCCCTCTCTCTCTGCCCCTCTCCAGCTTGTGCGCTCTCTCTCTCTCTCTCAAAAATAAATAAAAATGTTTTTTAAAAGTTAAATTATAACTTGACTTTAAGAGTTTAACATAATAAACATTTCCTCATAAGCACACCTTTTTTTGAAATACAGGAATTTTTAATAGGAAGGGGAAAAAAGCAGGACATACCATCTGATCATGTTTTTTAAATACAAGAAAGGGCTGGACACAATCGCACCAAACTGGTAAAAACTCTTCCCCTTGGGGCGCCTGGGTGGCTCAGTCGGTTAAGCGGCCGACTTCAGCTCAGGTCGTGATCTCGCGGTCAGTGAGTTCGAGCCCCGCGGCGGGCTCTGTGCTGACAGCTCAGAGCCTGGATCCTGTTTCAGATTCTGTGTCTCCCTCTCTCTGACCCTCCCCCGTTCATGCTCTGTCTCTCCCTGTCTCAAAAATAAATAAAACGTTAAAAAAAATTAAAAAAAAAAAAAACTCTTCCCCTGTGGGACGAGGGTTACGGTTTTTCTCTTTTGTTTGCTTGTGCCCATGTTCTCACTGGGCTCCCACACTGAGTACATGTCACTAAAACCATTATGTGCTGTGAGGTGGCAGCTGAGCTGGGCCATCCTGGACCTTGCCATCTTTGGATAAGCAAGGAGTTTCGCAGGGGGTGGGGGGAGGGCGCGCTGAGCTTCCTCAGTGGCTCTTCCTGTCACACTTTCCCTCACAGGGGCTTGAACGGTGCACTGTGGGCCTCAGCCGAAGTGGGACGATTAACCGACTGAGCCACCCAGATGCCCCTAGCTATAATTTAACTCAAAATACATGCACCCTTGGCAAGAACACATACTAACTAAAGGAACATATTAAGCACATTAAAATGGTTGCCTTATGGTACAGAGGGGAAAGGGATTAAGGTAAGAGGCAAAGAGATGTAAATAGTACAGGCTGTGACGGGATGTGACAGGTAGGATTGTAGGGTCGGGTGACCCCAGACTCTGTGTGAAGAGTCCAGCCTCCTCCCAGCCTGGGTGCCCAGCTTGGAGAATCCCCCCAGTCAAGCTGCTGAGGGACTTGGCTTGTGGGGGAGAAGAACCTTATCCAGGTGAGGAAGGCGCTATACACAGAGGCAAGAGCATCTGAAGCCAAGACTGTCACTCACACCCTGTGACACCTGGCCTCAGTTTCCCTCTGTGGACCTCCATTCACTCATCTGCAAGGTGATGCTACAGAAGCTTAAATAAAAGAAGGAGGAGACAGTGCTTCTGTGAAAGCCTGCTACTTTCTAGATCATCCTAATATCACAAGGACAGGGAACTCGGCGACCATGATTATAGAGGTCAGTCACTGGACTGGGCCCCTACCTCCCTGGAACCTGGAATCAGGCTGTGGCCCAGGGCGGGGAGGGGGGAATGTTAGCCCTTCTTCACCCCACCAGTCCCACCAGGGACTGGTGACCACCCATCCTCTCTGGGCCTGATAAGAGACCCCACCCCCACAGCCCTCTCCCCTCTCCA
>NW_024422039.1:0-1529 GCF_014898765.1 Herpailurus yagouaroundi | reverse complement strand
TCTCTTGCTACAGAGATCAAGGGACTAAGGAACAGCCAGGAGGAGCTAAAAATGCTATCAACGAGCTGCAAAATAAAATGGAGACAACCACGGCTCGGATTGAAGAGGCAGAGGAGAGAATAGGTGAACTAGAAGATAAAATTATGGAAAAAGAAGAAGCTGAGAAAAAGAGAGATAAAAAAAATCCAGGAGTATGAGGGGAAAATTAGGGAACTAAGTGATGCACTAAAGAGAAATAATCTATGCATAATGGGTATTCCAATTATGAGGAGGAAGAGAGAGGGAAAGGTGCTGAAGGGGTATTTGAAGAAATAATTGCTGAGAACTTCCCTGATCTGGGGAAGGAAAAAGGCATTGAAATCCAAGAGGCACAGAGAACTCCCTTCAGACGTCACTTGAATCTATCTTCTGCACGACATATCATAGTGAAACTGGCAAAATACAAGGATAAAGAGAAAATTCTGAAAGCAGCTAGAGATAAACGTGCTCTAACATATAAAGGGAGACCTATAAGGCCCATGACCGATCTCTCTACTGAAACTTGGCAGGCCAGAAAGGAATGGCAGGAGATCTCCAATGTGATGAACAGAAAAAATATGCAGTCAAGAATCCTTTATCCAGCAAGTCTGTCATTTAGAATAGAAGGAGAGAGAAAGGTCTTCCCAAACAAACAAAAACTGAAGGAATTCGTCACCACTAAACCAGCCCTACAAGAGATCCTAAGGGGGATCCTGTGAGACAAAGTACCAGAGACATCGCTAAAAGCATGAAACCTACGGACATCACAATGACTCTAAACCCATATCTTTCTATAATAACACTGAATGTAAACGGACTAAATGCACCAACCAAAAGACATAGGGTATCAGAATGGATAAAAAAACAAGACCCATCTATTTGCTGTCTACAAGAGACTCATTTTAGAGCTGAGGACACCTTCAGATTGAGAGTGAGGGGATGGAGAACTATTTATCATGCCACTGGAAGTCAAAAGAAACCTGGAGTAGCCATACTTATATCAGACAAACTAGACTTTAAATTAAAGGCTGTAACAAGAGATGAAGAAGGACATTATATAATAGTGACAGGGTCTATCCATCAGGAAGAGCTAATAATTATAAATGTCCATGCGCCGAATATGGAAGCCCCCAAATATATAAAACAGTTACTCATAAACATAAGCAACCTAATTGATAAGAATGTGGTAATTGCAGGGGACTTTAACAGTTCACTTACAGAAATGGATAGATCATGTAGACACATGGTCAATAAAGACACAAGGGCCCTGAATGGTACATTGGATAAGATGGACTTGACAGATATATTTAGAACTCTGCATCCCAAAGCAACAGAATATACTTTCTTCTCAAGTGCACATGGAACATTCTATAAGATAGATCACATACTGCATCACAAAACAGCTCTTCATAAGTATACAAGAATTGAAATCATACCATGCATACTTTCAGACCACAATGCTATGAAGCTTGAAATCAACCACAGGAAAAAGTCTGGAAAACCTCCAAAAG
>NW_024422038.1:0-1094 GCF_014898765.1 Herpailurus yagouaroundi | reverse complement strand
GAGGAGCTGAAAAACGCTTTAAACGAAATGCATAACAAAATGGAAACCACCACGGCTCGGATTGAAGAGGCAGAGGAGAGAATAGGTGAACTAGAAGATAAAGTTATGGAAAAAGAGGAAGCTGAGAAAAAGAGAGATAAAAAAAATCCAGGAGTATGAGGGGAAAATTAGAGAACTAAGTGATACACTAAAAAGAAATAATATACGCATAATTGGTATCCCAGAGGAGGAAGAGAGAGGGAAAGGTGCTGAAGGGGTACTTGAAGAAATAATAGCTGAGAACTTCCCTGAAGTGGGGAAGGAAAAAGGCATTGAAATCCAAGAGGCACAGAGAACTCCCTTCAGACGTAACTTGAATCGATCTTCTGCACGACATATCATAGTGAAACTGGCAAAATACAAGGATAAAGAGAAAATTCTGAAAGCAGCAAGGGGTAAACGTGCCCTCACATATAAAGGGAGACCTAGAAGACTCGTGACTGATCTCTCTTTTGAAACGTGGCAGGCCAGAAAGAATTGGCACGAGATTTTCAGTGTGCTAGACAGAAAAAATATGCAGCCGAGAATCCTTTATCCAGCAAGTCTGTCATTTAGAATAGAAGGAGAGATAAAGGTCTTCCCAAACAAACAAAAACTGAAGGAATTTGTCACCACTAAACCAGCCCTACAAGAGATCCTAAGGGGGACCCTGTGAGACAAAGTACCAGAGACATCACTACAAGCATAAAACATACAGACATCACAATGACTCTAAACCCATATCTTTCTATAATAACACTGAATGTAAATGGATTAAATGCGCCAACCAAAAGACATAGGGTATCAGAATGGATAAAAAAACAAGACCCATCTATTTGCTGTCTACAAGAGACTCATTTTAGACCTGAGGACACCTTTAGATTGAGAGTAAGGGGATGGAGAACTATTTATCATGCTACTGGAAGCCAAAAGAAAGCTGGAGTAGCCATACTTATATCAGACAAACTAGACTTTAAATTAAAGGCTGTAACAAGAGATGAAGAAGGACATTATATAATAGTGACAGGGTCTATCCATCAGGAAGAGCTAACAATTATAAATGTCTATGCGCCGAA
>NW_024422037.1:0-1179 GCF_014898765.1 Herpailurus yagouaroundi | reverse complement strand
TGTGTGTGTGTGTGTGTGTGTGTGTGTGTGTGTGTTTATGTACATAAACACTTTCGGTAGCAAAATGTGAAAGAAAAAAAACATATGAAATGGAATAACAAATGATTGCCTAAGCTTAGAAAAAAATGGCTTATTTTAATAATAAAAAATAACAAAGTAACAAGGAAACCAAAAGTGTATCTTAAGGAAACAGATACTACTTCTATTTTATAAGAATACATATTTCTATGCAAAGCTGTAATTAATTTATTCCAAAAGATTTTTTTATGTAATAATAGCAATATGAGAAAGGAGAGGTCATCAACATTTTTTACTCCATTGGAAATGTGACAGTTGATCAGATACCAGTGATATAGATTCTGCTGTCTATAAAAATTATAGCCACCACTAAAAATCCAAATGAAAAGCAAGCAAAGTGACAAAGAACAAATCAATAAAACAAGAGCATTCATAAATCACAATGTAAGATATACCGAGTAGATTATACTCCTGAGTAATTTATATGTTTTGTTTGGTTTTACTTCTCCAAAGGAAGCATTGATAAACCACCTGATAATTCCAACAATTCTCCAAGTTTGTCAGCATAAATGTTCAGTATTTAGTGTATTATATATCTTACTTTTACAAAGGAAAAGAAAAGAAAAACCTTTTAACTCTTACAAAGGAGTAAGGCAAAAGGAATTAATCAAACACATTAACAATGCATTTCCGGTCTTTGTTACTCTTCAATTTGTTTTTGTTCTATTTTGTTTGGGTTTTTTTTTTTTTTTTCTCTCTCTCTCTCTCTGATCTGCTTGCTGTCTGATTAATTAATGATTATACCAGACATCATCAAAGAAATAGTCTTCTCCACAAAACTAGACTGTAATAGTTTTTAAAAGTGTAGAATAATGTTATTCTCTGAAAGAAACTTGGGAAACAGTGTTTTTAAAACAGAAATGCTCAGACAATATATGCCTCTAAAATCTTACCGGAAATACCATTTAGTTTCATGATCATCTATCACATGATGGCATTCATGGTTCAAGTTATATATTAAGAAAATATGGGGCGCCTGGGTGGCGCAGTCGGTTAAGCGTCCGACTTCAACCAGGTCACGATCTCACGGTCCGTGAGTTCCAGCCCCGCGTCGGGCTCTGGGCTGATGGCTCAGAGCCTGGAGCCTGTTTCCGATTCTGT
>NW_024422036.1:0-1632 GCF_014898765.1 Herpailurus yagouaroundi | reverse complement strand
GTCTGGTATACTGTACTAGATTTAAAGGACGCCTTCTTCAGTCTGCCACTGGCACCCCAGAGCCAACCCTTGTTCGCCTTTGAGTGGCATGATCCGGAGGAGGGCTACAGTGGGCAACTCACCTGGACACGGCTACCTCAGGGATTCAAAAATTCACCCACCATCTTCGACGAGGCACTACACGAGGACCTGGGTGCTCCACTACATGACTGTGCGGGAATCCTGGAACAAGTACATGGATTCCGGACGGACGTGACCTGACCGGCCCCTCCCCGATGCCGAGGCTACTTGGTTCACCGATGGCAGCAGCTTTGTGCAAGACGGACACAGGTATGCGGGTGCAGCGGTGGTCACCGAAACGGACACCGTATGGGCGGAGGCTCTACCCTCCGGAACGTCAGCCCAGCGAGCAGAGCTCAAAGCCCTCACCAAGGCGCTGATGCTGGGAGCTGGAAAACGGCTTAACATCTACACAGACAGCCGTTATGCATTTGCCACAGCTCATATTCATGGGGCAATTTATCAGGAGAGGGGGTTACTGACAGCAGAAGGACGGACTATAAAAAATAAGCAGGAGATACTTAACCTGCTTACGGCCTTATTGCTTCCTGCCAAGCTAGCCATTATCCACTGCCAAGGGCACCAAAAAGCTGATAACCCAGTAGCTAGAGGTAATCAAAAGGCTGACCAGGCAGCCAAGGCAGTAGCCCTTACTCCAGTCCCCACCATGACCATACAACTACCAGACCCGGGAGACCCAGTTTTACGAGACCAGCCCAAGTACTCCCAGGAGGAGTTACAGTGGATCAAGAAACTCCCCATGGCCCAGGAGATAAAGGGATGGTGGTATACACCTAACAAGGAGCTCGTGCTGCCAGACCAGCTCGGAGTCTCAATATTAGAGCACATGCATCGGTCTACTCACATGGGGGCCCGAAAATTAAAAGACTTAATCCGACATGCCGGAATCAAGATTCACCAACAGGACACCAAAATAGAGCAAGTTGTATCTGCCTGCAAGACCTGCCAACTCACCAACGCGAGAGCCACATCAAATAAAAAAGGAACCAGGCTCAGAGGCACCAGACCGGGAGCCCAATGGGAAGTCGACTTCACTGAAGTCAAACCAGGAAAGTATGGTTATAAATATCTTTTAGTATTTACAGACACCTTCTCTGGCTGGGTGGAGGCATACCCAACCAAGCATGAAACGGCTCAGACGGTGGCTAAGAAGCTACTAGAAGACATCTTACCCAGGTATGGTTTTCCTGCCATGGTAGGATCAGACAATGGACCAGCTTTTATCTCACAGGTAACACAGGCAGTAGCCAAGGCGGTGGGGGCAAACTGGAAATTACATTGTGGTTATAGGCCCCAGAGCTCAGGACAGGTAGAAAGAATGAATAGAACCCTAAAAGAGACCCTTACCAAATTAACCATGGAGACTGGCGAGGACTGGGTGACTCTCCTACCGTACGCCCTTTACCCGGTTAGAAACACTCCTTACACTCTGGGTTTTACTCCCTACGAGATCATGTTTGGCAGGCCACCCCCTGTTATTCCCAGCCTTCGAGCTGAACTTACCGCTGAGTTTAAAGATCAAGAACTTTTTCTTTCCTTGAGCGGGCTCCA
>NW_024422035.1:0-2175 GCF_014898765.1 Herpailurus yagouaroundi | reverse complement strand
GGCAGGACCTTGTAGAAGACCCACCCTCTTGGCTTAAGCCCTTCCTAGCCCCGCTCCCTCCGGAGCCAAAACCCATTCTTGCTTTGCAGGGGTCAAAGAAGAAGAAAAGTCTTATCCAGCCTTCAGCACCCCTCTACCCTGTCTTACAGGGGGGTACTGAAGAAGAATTAATTTTTCCTCCCCCGTATAACCCCTCTAGGATGCCGGAAGAACACCATCCTCCCCCTCCGGGGGAGGCAGACGCTGTTCCGAGAGCGGGAGGTGGAAACGCTCCAGGGGGAAGCCCACCCTTTACCAGACAAAGGGCTCAGAGGGGGCAATCCGCCTCTGCCGCCGACTCCACTCTTCTGCCCCTGCGAGCCACCGGACCCCCAGACGCGGAGGGGAATCAGCCCCATCACTATTGGCCTTTCGCCACTAGTGACCTCTACAATTGGAAAGCTCAGAATCCTAAGTTTTCCGAGAAACCGGCAGGGCTTATTGATTTATTAGACTCTGTTCTTTTTACCCATCAGCCCACGTGGGACGATTGCCAGCAGCTTTTGCAGGTCCTGTTCACGACTGAAGAAAGAGAAAGAATCCTCAATGAGGCCCGAAAACTAGTTCCGGGCGCAGACGGGAATCCCACCACCAACCAGGCTCAGATAGATGCCTCCTTCCCCTTAACTCGGCCCCAGTGGGATTTCAACATGGCAGAAGGTAAGGAGAGGCTCCGGGTCTACCGCCAGACTCTAATGGGGGGTCTCTGAATGGCTGCTAGAAAGCCAACCAATTTGGCCAAGGTAGGAAATGTACAACAGGGAAAAGATGAATCTCCGGCTGCCTTTTTAGAACGGATCATGGAGGCATTCCGTACCTATACCCCCATGGATCCAGAGGCTCCGGAAAGCAAGGCAGCTGTTATCATGGCCTTTGTAAACCAATCGGCCATAGACATTAGGAGAAAATTACAGAAAATAGATAGACTAGGAGAAAAAAGTCTGCAGGACTTACTGGTGGTAGCCGTAAAGGTATATAATAACTGGGAGCCTCCTGAGGACAAGCAGGCTCGCGCCATGGCGGCTGCCAGCAGTAAGCAGACTCGAGACCTGGCCAGAATACTACTAGCTACCACTGCTGACTTCCCTGAGGAACGAGACCGCCGTCTCCGGCAGCTGGCAGACGATGCAAGAAAAGGTAAAGGAACCACCAAGGGGGGGGAAGCAGAGGCTGCAGAAGGATCAGTGCGCATACTGCAAGGAGATAGGGCATTGGGCCCGAGATTGTCCAAAAAGGGCCGGCAGGAAGGGAAGCAAGACTGATCGAGTAAAAGTCCTAGAGCTGGACGAACTAAGTGATTAGGGGAGTCAGGGTTCGGACCCTCTCCCCGAACCCAGGGTAACTCTTAAAGTGGAGGGGACCCCTATTGACTTCCTTGTCGACACCGGAGCACAACATTCGGTCCTCCGCACCCCACAAGGAAAACTAGCTAGCAAGAAGTCCTGGGCACAAGGGGCAACTGGTATGAGCCAGTATTCATGGACTACCCGAAGAACAGTAGATTTGGGAATGGGCCGGGTATCCCACTCCTTTATGGTAATACCAGAATGCCCCTACCCGCTGTTAGGACGGGACTTACTGACCAAGACTGGAGCTCAGATAACTTTCAGACAAGGGGGGCCTCAGGTCACCGATGGCAAGGGCCACCCCATCCAGGTCCTGACCATGAAACTGGAGGATGAATACCTCCTCCACCAGGAGGCGCTCCCGAGAGAGGATAATATAGACAGATGGCTACAAGAATTCCCCTCGGTTTGGGCAGAGACCGGGGGGATGGGACAAGCTGCTCACAGGACCCCAGTCCTGGTTAGAGCTCAAGCCAGGAGAGAGTCCGGTAAGGATCAAACAATACCCCATGTCTCAGGAGGCCCGGAAGGGGATCCAGCCACACATCCGGAGACTACGAAGCCTAGGGGTACTAGTTCCTTGCCAGTCTGCCTGGAACACCCCCCTACTGCCGGTCAAAAAGCCTCACACAAATGACTACCGACCGGTACAAGACCTCCGGGAAGTAAATAAGAGGGTCGTGGACATACACCCAACTGTTCCCAACCCATATACTCTCTTGAGCTCCTTGGCGCCCTCCAGGGTCTGGTATACTGTACTAGATTTAAAGGACGCCTTCTTCAGTCTGCC
>NW_024422034.1:0-2237 GCF_014898765.1 Herpailurus yagouaroundi | reverse complement strand
TTCCTAACCCTGCTCCCTCCGGAGCCAAAACCCATTCTTGCTTTGCAGGAGACAGAGAAGAGGAAAAGTCTTACCCAGCCTTCAGCACCCCTCTACCCTGTCCTACAGGGGGGTACTGAAGAAGAATTAATTTTTCCTCCCCCCGTATAACCCCTCTAGGATGCCGGAAGAACACCATCTTCCCCCTCCGGGGGGAGGCAGACGCTGTTCCGAGAGCGGGAGGCGGAAACGCTCCAGGGGGAAGCCTGCCCTTTACCAGACAAAGGGCTCAGAGGGGGCAATCCGCCTCCGCCACCGACTCCACTATTCTGCCCCTGCAAGCCACCGGACCCCCAGACGCGGAGGGGAATCAGCCCCATCACTATTGGCCTTTCGCCACTAGTGACCTCTACAATTGGAAAGCTCAGAATCCTAAGTTTTCCAAGAAACCAGCAGGGCTTATTGATTAGACTCTGTTCTTTTTACCCATCAGCCCACGTGGGACGATTGCCAGCAGTTTTTGCAGGTCCTGTTCACGACTGAAGAAAGACAAAGAATCCTCAATGGGGCCCGAAAACTAGTTCTGGGTGCAGACGGGAATCCCACCACCAACCAGGCTCAGATAGATGCCTCCTTCCCCTTAACTCGGCCCCAGTGGGATTTCAACACGGCAGAAGGTAAGGAGAGGCTCCGGGTCTACCGCCAGACTCTAATGGGGGGTCTCCGAATGGCTGCTAGAAAGCCAACCAATTTGGCCAAGGTAGGAAATGTACAACAGGGAAAAGATGAATCTCTGGCTGCCTTTTTAGAATGGATCATGGAGGCATTCCGTACCTATACCCCCATGGATCCAGAGGCTCCAGAAAGCAAGGCAGCTGTTATCATCGCCTTTGTCAACCAATCGGCCATAGACATTAGGAGAAAATTACAGAAAATAGATAGACTAGGAGAAAAAAGTCTGCAGGACTTACTGGTGGTAGCCGAAAAGGTATATAATAACCGGGAGCCTCCTGAGGACAAGCAGGCTCGCGCCATGGCGGCTGCCAGCAGTAAGCAGACTCGAGACCTGGCCAGAATACTACTAGCTACCACTGCTGACTTCCCCGAGGAACGAGACCGCCGTCTCCGGCAGCTGGCAGACGACACAAGAAAAGGTAAAAGCACCAAGGGGGGGAAGCAGAGGCTGCAGAAGGATCAGTGCGCATACTGCAAGGAGATAGGGCATTGGGCCCGAGATTGTCCAAAAAGAGCTGGCGGGAAGGGAAGCAAGACTGATCGAGTAAAAGTCCTAGAGCTGGATGAACTAAGTGATTAGGGGAGTCAGAGTTCGGACCCTCTCCCCGAACCCAGGGTAACTCTTAAAGTGGAGGGGACCCCTATTGACTTCCTTGTCGACACCAGAGCACAACATTCGGTCCTCCGCACCCCACAAGGAAAACTAGCTAGCAAGAAGTCCTGGGTACAAGGGGCAACTGGTATGAGCCAGTATTCATGGACTACCCGAAGAACAGTAGATTTGGGAACGGGCCGGGTATCCCACTCCTTTATGGTAATACCAGAATGCCCCTACCCGCTGTTAGGACGGGACTTACTGACCAAGATTGGAGCTCAGATAACTTTCAGATAAGGGGGGCCTCAGGTCACCGATGGCAAGGGCCACCCCATCCAGGTCCTGACCATGAAACTGGAGGATGAATACCTCCTCCACCAGGAGGCTCTCCCGAGAGAGAATAATATAGACAGATGGCTACGAGAATTCCCCTCGGTTTGGGCAGAGACAGGGGGGATGGGACTAGCCGCTCACAGGACCCCAGTCCTGGTAGAGCTCAAGCCAGGAGAGAGTCGGGTAAGGATCAAACAATACCCCATGTCTCAGGAGGCCTGGAAGGGGATCCAGCCACACATCCGGAGACTACGAAGCCTAGGGGTACTAGTTCCTTGCCAGTCTGCCTGGAACACCCCCTTACTGCCGGTCAAAAAGCCTCACACAAATGACTACCGACCGGTACAAGACCTCCGGGAAGTAAATAAGAGGGTCGCGGACATACACACAACTGTTCCCAACCCATATACTCTCTTGAGCTCCTTAGCGCCCTCCAGGGTCTGGTATACTGTACTAGATTTAAAGGACGCCTTCTTCAGTCTGCCGCTGGCACCCCAGAGCCAACCCTTCTTCGCCTTCGAGTGGCATGATCCGGAGGAAGGCTACAGTGGGCAACTCACCTGGACACGGCTACCTCAGGGATTCAAAAATTCAC
>NW_024422033.1:0-13175 GCF_014898765.1 Herpailurus yagouaroundi | reverse complement strand
TTGTTCATTTTGGCCACTCTGACTGGCGTGAGGTGATATCTGAGTGTGGTTTTGATTTGTATTTCCCTGATGAGGAGTGATGTTCAGCATCTTTTCATGTGCCTGTTGGCCATCTGGATGTCTTCTTTAGAGCAAACTGGTTTTTTTAAAGATGAAAATTGATAAGCCTTAGCCAGCCTAGCAAAAAAAGAGAGAAGACACAAATTACTAATATCAGAAATGGAAATAGAAACCTCACTACATATCCCGTGGACAATAAAGGATAATAAAGGAATATTATGAACAACTCTATGACCACAAGAATCAATAACCTAGATGAAATGGACCAGTCCCTTAAAAGGCACAATCTGCCAAAACTCACACAAGATGATATAGATAATCTGAATTGTATATATCTGTTGTAGAAATTGAATTAATAATTAATAACCTTCCAAAACAGAAAGCACAAGGCCCAGATGGGTTCATTGGTGAATTCTACCAAACATTAAAAAAATATATATGCTAAGTCTCTATAATCTGTTCCAGAACAGAGAATCAGAGGTGATATCTGCAAACTCATTCTAAGAGACCAGCATTATTACCTTAATACCAAAATCAGACAAAGACATTATAAGAAAACTATAGATCAATATCTCTCATAGATGCAAAACATCTTGAACATAGATGCAAAAATCCTTAGTGAAATGATGCCAAACTGAATCCAACAATATATAAAAGTAATTATACACCATGACCAAGTGGGATTATCCCAGGTGTGCAAGTCTGGTTCAACATTACAACATCAATTAATGTAATCCTGTGATATCAATAGGCTAAAGAAGAAAAAAAATCACATGATCAGATGAATAGATGCAGAAAAATTATGTGCCAAAATTAAACATTCTTTTATGATAAAAACTTTCAGGAAACTAGAAGTAAAGAAGAATGTCCTCAACTGGATAAATAACACAAAAAACCTACAGCTAACATCATAATTGGTAGTGAAAAACTTGAAGGTTTCCTGTGAAGATCAGGAATAAAGCAAGGATGTCCCTTCTCATCACTCATTTTGAACATGGTACTGGAAATCCTAGCAAATGAAATAAAACAAGAAAAGGAAATAACAGATATACAGATTGAGAAAGAAGAAATAAAACTGTCTTTGTTCACAGAAGATATTATTACCTATATAGAAATTACAAAATAATTGACAAAATAAGCTCCTCCTGGAACTAATAAATGATTATAAAGTTATCATATATATTATAAGGTGTCAGGATACAAAGTTAACACACGGAAGTCAATAACTTTCCTATATACCAGCAATGAACAAATCAAATTTGAAATTAAAAATACTGGGGCGCCTAGGTGGCGCAGTCGGTTAAGCGTCCGACTTCAGCCAGGTCACGATCTCGCGGTCCGTGAGTTCGAGCCCCGCGTCAGGCTCTGGACTGATGGCTCGGAGCCTGGAGCCTGTTTCTGATTCTGTGTCTCCCTCTCTCTCTGCCCCTCCCCCGTTCATGCTCTGTCTCTCTCTGTCCCCAAAAAATAAAATAAACGTTAAAAAAAAAATTTAAAAAAAAAATAAATAAAAATACAATACTATTTACATTAGCATCCCCCAAAATGAAATATTTAGGTATTAATCTAACAAAGTATGTACAAGATCTATATGAGGAAACTACAAGACTATTAAAAAGATATCAAAGAAAATAAATGGGTTCAAGGATGGGAAGATTCAATATTGTCAAGATGCCAGTTATTTTCAATTTGATCTATAGATTCAATGCAATCCTAATAAAAACTCTAGCAGGTTATTTTGTGAATATTGACAAACTGATTCAAAAATTTATGTGGAGAGGCAAAAGATCCAGAATAACCATCACAATATTAAAGGAGAAGAACAGAGTTGGAAGACTGACACTTCCCAATTTAGAGTTACTGTAAAGCTGAAGTAATCAAGACAGGATGGTACTGGTGAAATAATAGACGAATCAATGGAACAGGATAGAGAGCCCAGAAATAGACTCACACAAATACAGTCAACTGATCTCTGGCAAAGGAGTAAAGGCAATACAATAAAGAAAAGATAGTAATTTCAACAAATGATGCTAGAACAACTAACCATCCACATGCAAACCCCTCCCACACACCCAAAACTGAATCTAGACACAGATCTTACCCCCGTTCACAAAAATTAACTCAAAATGGATCATAGACCTAAATGTAAAACACAAAACTATAAAATTCCTGGAAGATAACATGGGAGAAAATCTAGGTGACCTTGAATTTGGTGGTGACTTTTTATATATACCAAAATCCTGATACATAAAAAAAATAATTGATAAACTGGACTTCATTAAAATTAAAAAAAATTTTTTTGCTCTACAAAAGACAATGTCAAGAGAATGAGAAGGCAAGCTGCACACTAAGAGAAGATATTTGCAATAGACATATCTGATAAAGGATTGTTATTCAAAATATGTAAAGAACTCCTAAAATTCAACAATAAAAACAAACCCAATTAAAAAATGGACCAAAGACCTGGACACCTCATGAAAGAAGATATATAGATGACAAATAAGTATATGAAAAGATGCTTCACATCATGTCATTATGGAAATGCAAATTAAAACAATGTGATACCACTACACACCTATTTGGCCAAAATCCAGAACACTGATAACACCAGTGCTGGTGAAGATATGGAGCAAAAGGAACTCTCACTGACTGCTCGTGGGAATGCAAAATAGTACGGCCACTTTGGAAGATAGATTGCCAGTTTCTAAAAAAAATTAAGTATATTCTTAACATGAGATCCAGCAAACACACTTACTAGTATTTACCCAAAAAAGTTAAAAATTTATGCCCACACTAAAACTGGTCATGGATGTTCATAGCAACTTTATTCATTATTGCCAAAACTTGGAAACAATCAAGATGTCCTTCAGTGGGTAAGTGGATAAATAAACTGTGGTATGTCCAGACAATGGAATATCATTCAGCATTAAACAGAAATGAGTTATCAAGCAATGAAAAGACATGAAGGAGACTTAAATGCATATTACCAAGTGAAGGAAGCCAATCTGAAAAGGCTATATACTGTGTGTTTCCAACAATATAATATCCTGTACAAAAAGAAAAGAAAAGTAAAGAAAAGAAAAGAAACAATGGAGACAGTAAAAAGATCAGTGGTTGCTAGGGCTTAGGGTTTTAGGGTTAGTGGAGAAGGAAGGATGTACAGGTGAAGCACAGAGGATTTCAGGGGCAGTGAAACTACTCTATATGATGCTTTATGGTGGATACATGTCATTATGCATTTGTCAGAACTCATGTAATGCATAATATCAAGAGTGAACCCTAATATAAACTGTAAAGTTTGGGTGATAATGATATGTAAATGTAGATTGATCGTTTGACAATGTGGTAGGTTCATCCTTTGTAACAAATGTACCACCTAGTGGGAGAGGTTGATAGTGGGGGAGGCTGATAGAGGTTGATAGTGTATGTGTGGAGACAAGGAGTATATGGGAACTCTCTGTTCTTTATGATCAAATTTACTGTGAACCCAAAACTGCTCTGAAAATAAGTATCTAAAAGGAAAAAAATAAGTAAGCCAATTAACTAAAACAAAACAAACCCAGATAAAGTACAATTCTTTAGCCTCGACAGAATGACCCTGTACCTTTAAAACCTTCCTTTCTCAGTTTTCCATCACAAACTTCTGCTCTGGCCAAAGCAGCCTATTCAAGATCCCTCAGATATTCCTGTCCTTTCCCACTATTGTCCCAGCTCACAATGTCTTCTCTCCTGCTCTCAAGCACCAAGTCCTAATCCAACCTCTGTAGAAGTGATGTCTTCAGCCTCTGAACTCCCCTGCATTTGTGCTCTTAGCATTGGCTACCCTGTGATGTTAGATACTGCATATGGTTTTATGTATGTGTGTTAGCTGTCTAGTATGCAAGTTCTCTTAGGACAATGACCTTGCTTTTTTTGTTTATTTTTATTTGAGAGAGAGAGAGAGAGCAAGTGGGGAAGGGGCAGAGAAAGAGGGAGACAGAATCCCAAGCAGGCTCTGTGCTGTCAGCACAGAGCCCAATGCAGGGCTTGAACTCAAGAACCATGAGATCATGACCTGAGCCAAAATCAAGAGTAGAATGCTTAACTGACTGAGCCATCCAGGTGCCCCAAGAATCTTGCCTTATGATTTGTGGTATCTGCCTCAGACCTGCTTGTATTTTATTCAAGAATTAAATCAAAGTATCAGTATTTCCATTAACATTTCAGAATAAGTGACCACAAAACTTTCACATTGGGAGATACATCTTACAGTCTCTCTGTCACAGTATCACTGGTGGAAATCATTCTAAAGCAGCAGTGAGAGTCACCTCCTGATCTCCAAGGAGCTGGACTCACAGAAATTATTACTCCTCTCTTAGTGGTGAAGGTCTCAGGCCTCTCCGTGTTAGGGAGTGACTTTAGTCTAAAAAACATTACATGGCTGTTACCAGAGGGGCCAGCTTTGTCTACACTCAGCCCTGGGAAGAGTGAAAATGCACCCATTTCCAAGACTAATGATTGGAGAGCCCTTTCCTGGGCAGGAAGCTCTCAGCTCTGTTGTCTCTCTTATTCTCTCAGAGCACTGGAGCAGTAATTCTTATCTGGGTGTAATGAGGAATGTCTCAATTTGACGGTGGTGGTGGTAGAGTATATCACAAAAGCTTCTCAGTTGACTCCATGGTCCCCCTTCCCCATTTACCCTCAACCACATCCACACCGAGAACCACCACTCTAATAATTAAACCCTTAGTACAAGGATACATCTCTCCCCCTATCTATGTATATTCCACCAGGGAAATCTGATTCTTTTTTAGTGTATTCTAATTATGCAGACATTTCAGGTAAAAGATACTTTACCTTTGCTCCAAACTATCTAAACCATGATCTCAATCTGATCATTTTGTTTTAACAGTTCCAACCTTAAAGTATTCAACCTTCGAGTATTCAACAGTTCCACCTTGTTCTGTAGAGAAGTCTGTGTGTCCATAAAAATGCACCATGTTTCTTTGTCTGTCCTTGAGAATCTGAATAATTATATGGGATTTTGATAGAATGTATACCGTATGTACTGTGCATGCTGGTACATGCATGTATAACATACTAATTGAATTGTTTTAAAAACACAAATATTTTGCAGGGCTACAGAAACACACACTAAATATCTAAATCTACAAACTGCTGACAAACAGCACCTTTCCTAACAAAAGAGAGCAGCTTAATAACAGTGTTAGAAAGCTGGCAATATGTTTGTTAAAATCTTTAATTAGGGACAAGGCTTCCCAGAGGCCTCTGAAGGCAAAAGGTGTAAATGGAGGAACTGTCCCAGCCTGCGTGCTCCGTGGTGGCTCTGTTCCGAGCACAGATGGGCTGGTGAGGAAACTGTGAATGGACAAATGATAACAGACTACTCTGTAATTCCAACATCAGCTCATTAGCAATCTGTCAGAGATTTAATATGTATACTGGTGAAAATGCAGAAATCACATGATTGTTACACAATCATGCACGTGTCTAAATGAAAGGCCATTATAAATTGATTGGCATAATGGCTGTTAATAAAATGATAATGTCACAGGAAGTACATTGGATGCTTTGTGCCCTTGTTGGAAAATGAGGATTTTGTGTGCTCTTAGGCCGTCACAGGAAGCTGAGGTAACAATGGTTTTACAATAGAAATCATTAAAAAATAAACAGCTAGGCTGGCATGGTGGGATATGTGAGGGACATGAAGCCAGACAGGTTTCCAAAGAATGAACAGTGACATTTCTCAGTTCTGTAAGACTCTGTGTCTTAAATTCCCTTGGATCACAAACCTGGTTTCCAAATGATGTTAAACTTGCTAGTTAGTGGTTCAAATAGTTGCCATTGAAAATATATTTATTCAAAAAAGAAAAAGAAAATATATTTATTTACGTTGTATGTACATATCAGGCTATAAATTTGAAATCCAGGTTTGGTCTCTGAAAGGAGAAAAAGAATGAACATGTATAGGGCACTTATTAAATGCCAAGTACTTTACGTTTGTGATCTTAATTTAATTTTCACAACAACCTAATGAGATATTTTCTCCATTTTACAGGCATAGAAGCAACTAAAAAACAAATATGTGTTTGAGCCCCAGAGAGATTATGTGGCTTCATAAAGATAGTATGGCTGGTAAGTGGAGATGATTCTATTTTAACTCAGTTAAATATGGTTCCAAAGCTTATCTTTTTTCCACCACATTATATTGTCTCTCATAATGTCATGCACCCTGGGGAGTAGCCTTTTAGGATCCTTATTACTTACTATGTATAGGCGCAAGGGCCCAAGAGATTCAGCTGGTCTTAATTTAGATAAAGGCATTCAATGTTAATGGCACAAATGGACAATGGCTTATTTAAAGTATACACTTTTAAATTTCTTTTGGGGGGATATTTCTGCTTCAATATCGTGACATGTCTGTACATGACATGAGGAGTTAGATTAATGATTTATAAAATCTAGTAAAAAAAAAACTCTGAAAGAGGATATATATTATATGTACCATTTATATAAAGCTCAAAAACAGGTCAAACCAATTAAAACTGTTAGAAATCAGGATGGTGACTACCTCTGGGGAGAATACTGACCACAAACTGGAACTAGGGGATGTCTGGGATTGGGATATTCTTGCTCTGGATGCTAATTTTTACCGGCATGTTGAGTAACTTGTGATTTGAATACTTTCTTTTGTGTATTTCATACTTCAATAACACCCTCCAAAATTGAAGACAACATTTTTTCTTTATAATGATTGAAATTGGCTGCCTTGGTTGATTTCCATATATTTTGGCCTTGGGCAAAATTATTTTTTACACAAAGCTTATAGCAAGGGAATGTGTGTCTGCCTTTGTTCCCATGAGTGAGCGTATGTACACTTTCTTTTTTTGAAATGTTTTAAAATTTAATGTTTATTTTTGAGGGAGAGAGTGAGCATGAGGGGGCAGGGGCAGAGAGAGGAGACACAGAATCCAGAGCAGGATCCAGGCTCTGAGCTGTCAGCACAGAGCCCAACGTGGGGCTCAAACTCACACACTGTGAGATCGTGATCTAAACCAAAGTTGCACACTCAACTGACTGAGCCACCCAGACACCCCCTTATTTATGTATTTGTTTGTTTGTTTGTTTGTTTATTCATTCTGAGAGAGAGAGAAAGTGCAAGTCGGGGAGGGGCAGAGAGAGGACAAGAGAGAAAATCCCAAGCAGATTCCACACTGGCAGCACAGAGCCCATGGGGCTGGAACTCACAAACCACAAGATCATGACCTGAGCTGAATCTGATGCTTAGCCCACTGAGTGCCCCTGTATGTACATTTTCTTAAGCACACTCATATCCAGGAAATGGAGAAATACCTGTATCCTTTCTTACTTTCTTCTCTCAAATTTTTGGAAACAGAATGCCAGTCAAATGTGAATTTTATACAAGTGGAGATTAGTAATGGAGCTTTCTTGGTTGGTGATCACTTGTTGGCAGCAATCTCATGTGCAAATGGCAGTGGCAGGCACCCTCCCGTCTCAGGAACCAGCTTCTCCAGCCAAGATACTAAGTCCACTCTTACCATGTGTCTTGCCCCATCCCTCCTCAACTCTTCTCATTGTCAGGCTCCACGGAAGAGCCAAGGGGTTGTTTGAAGAGGATTTATGCATCCCACAGACACCTGAAAGGCTGATTCTGAGGGCCCTTGGACTGACTTACTCTGTTCACCAGTGCCTCAAATGTTGCTCCTGCCTTGGAATATATTCCTGTCTTCATGACCCAACCTTTTTTATCAACAAGATAACTACAAATAAGGTATATTGTTGAAATGCTGCATGGCATAGCCTCTGCCAAAATGAAGCGTTTGTTTTTAGAACTCTATCTTAAGAAAATCATCAGGGGTTCCGGGAAGATGGCGGCGTAGGAGGACGCTGGACTCACCGCGCGTCCTGCTGATCACTTAGATTCCACCTACACCTGCCTAAATAACCCAGAAAACCGCCAGAGGATTAGCAGAACGGAGTCGCCAGAGCCAAGCGCAGACGAGAGGCCCACGGAAGAGGGTAGGAAGGGCGGCGAGGCGGTGCGCGCTCCACGGACTGGCGGGAGGGAGCCGGGGCGGAGGGGCGGCTCGCCGGCCAAGCAGAGCCCCCGAGTCTGGCTTGCAAAAAGCAGAGGGGCCTGACGGACTGTGTTCCGACAGCAAGCGCGACTTAGCGGCTGGGAGGTCATAAGTTAACAGCTCTGCTCAGAAAGCGGGAAGGCTGGAGGACAAAGGGAAGGAGAGCTGCTGAGCCCCCTGACGACAGAGCTCAGTTTGGTGGGGAACAAAGGCGCTCGCCAGCGCCATCTCCCCCGCCCATCCCCCAGCCAAAATCCCAAAGAGAACCAGTTCCTGCCAGGGAACTTGCTCGCTCCGCGCAAACACCCAACTCTGCGCTTCTGCGGAGCCAAACCTCTGGCAGCGGATCTGACTCCCTCCTGCTGCCACAGGGACCCTCCTGAAGTGGATCACCTAAGGAGAAGCAAGCTAAGCCTGCCCCTCCTGCCCCTGTGCACCTTGCCTACCCACCCCAGCTAAGACGCCAGATCCCCAGCATCACAAGCCTGGCAGTGTGCAAGTAGCCCAGACAGGCCACCCCACCCCACAGTGAATCCCGCCCCTAGGAGAGGGGAAGAGAAGGCACACACCAGTCTGACTGTGGCCCCAGCGGTGGGCTGGGGGCAGACATCAGGTCTGACTGCGGCTCCGCCCACCAACTCCAGTTATACACCACAGCACAGGGGAAGTGCCCTGCAGGTCCTCACCACGCCAGGGACTATCCAAAATGACCAAGCGGAAGAATTCCCCTCAGAAGAATCTCCAGGAAATAACAACAGCTAATGAGCTGATCAAAAAGGATTTAAATAATATAACAGAAAGTGAATTTAGAATAATAGTCATAAAATTAATCGCTGGGCTTGAAAACAGTATAGCTGACAGCAGAGAATCTCTTGCTACAGAGATCAAGGGACTAAGGAACAGTCACGAGGAGCTGAAAAACGCTTTAAACGAAATGCATAACAAAATGGAAACCACCACGGCTCGGATTGAAGAGGCAGAGGAGAGAATAGGTGAACTAGAAGATAAAGTTATGGAAAAAGAGGAAGCTGAGAAAAAGAGAGATAAAAAATCCAGGAGTATGAGGGGAAAATTAGAGAACTAAGTGATACACAAAAAGAAATAATATACGCATAATTGGTATCCCAGAGGAGGAAGAGAGAGGGAAAGGTGCTGAAGGGGTACTTGAAGAAATAATAGCTGAGAACTTCCCTGAAGTGGGGAAGGAAAAAGGCATTGAAATCCAAGAGGCACAGAGAACTCCCTTCAGACGTAACTTGAATCGATCTTCTGCACGACATATCATAGTGAAACTGGCAAAATACAAGGATAAAGAGAAAATTCTGAAAGCAGCAAGGGGTAAACGTGCCCTCACATATAAAGGGAGACCTATAAGACTCGTGACTGATCTCTCTTTTGAAACTTGGCAGGCGAGAAAGAATTGGCACGAGATTTTCAGTGTGCTAGACAGAAAAAATATGCAGCCGAGAATCCTTTATCCAGCAAGTCTGTCATTTAGAATAGAAGGAGAGATAAAGGTCTTCCCAAACAAACAAAAACTGAAGGAATTTGTCACCACTAAACCAACCCTACAAGAGATCCTAAGGGGGACCCTGTGAGACAAAGTATCAGAGACATGACTACAAGCATAAAACATACAGACATCACAATGACTCTAAACCCATATCTTTCTATAATAACACTGAATGTAAATGGATTAAGTGCGCCAACCAAAAGACATAGGGTATCAGAATGGATAAAAAAACAAGACCCATATATTTGCTGTCTACAAGAGACTCATTTTAGACCTGAGGACACCTTTAGATTGAGAGTGAGGGGATGGAGAACTACTTATCATGCTACTGGAAGCCAAAAGAAAGCTGGAGTAGCCATACTTATATCAGACAAACTAGACTTTAAATTAAAGGCTGTAACAAGAGATGAAGAAGGACATTATATAATAGTGACAGGGTCTATCCATCAGGAAGAGCTAACAATTATAAATGTCTATGCGCCAAATACCGGAGCGCCCAAATATATAAAACAATTACTCATAAACATAAGCAACCTTATTGATAAGAATGTGGTAATTGCAGGGGACTTTAACACCCCACTTACAGAAATGGATAGATCATCTAGACGCACGGTCAATAAAGAAACAAGGGCCCTGAATGAGACATTGGATCAGATGGACTTGACAGATATATTTAGAACTCTGCATCCCAAAGCAACAGAATATACTTTCTTCTCGAGTGCACATGGAACATTCTCCAAGATAGATCATATACTGGGTCACAAAACAGCCCTTCATAAGTTTACAAGAATTGAAATCATACCATGCATACTTTCAGACCACAATGCTATGAAGCTTGAAATCAACCACAGAAAAAAGTCTGGAAAACCTCCAAAAGCATGGAGGTTAAAGAACACCCTACTAACGAATGAGTGGGTCAACCAGGCAATTCGAGAAGAAATTAAAAAATATATGGAAACAAACGAAAATGAAAATACAACAATCCAAACGCTTTGGGACGCAGCGAAGGCAGTCCTGAGAGGAAAATACATTGCA
Organism: Herpailurus yagouaroundi; assembly: GCF_014898765.1. Lineage (NCBI taxonomy): Eukaryota > Metazoa > Chordata > Mammalia > Carnivora > Felidae > Herpailurus > Herpailurus yagouaroundi. The sequence goes on along the minus strand of NW_024422033.1, from coordinate 2,468 downwards.
ATCCAGGCCTATCTCAAGAAACAAGAAAAATCCCAAATACAAAATCTAACAGCACACCTAAAGGAAATAGAAGCAGAACAGCAAAGGCAGCCTAAACCCAGCAGAAGAAGAGAAATAATAAAGATCAGAGCAGAAATAAACAATATAGAATCTAAAAAAACTGTAGAGCAGATCAACGAAACCAAGAGTTGGTTTTTTGAAAAAATAAACAAAATTGACAAACCTCTAGCCAGGCTTCTCAAAAAGAAAAGGGAGATGACCCAAATAGATAAAATCATGAATGAAAATGGAATTATTACAACCAATCCCTCAGAGATACAAACAATTATCAGGGAATACTATGAAAAATTATATGCCAACAAATTGGACAACCTGGAAGAAATGGACAAATTCCTGAACACCCACACTCTTCCAAAACTCAATCAGGAGGAAATAGAAAGCTTGAACAGACCCATCACCAGCGAAGAAATTGAATCGGTTATCAAAAATCTTCCAACAAATAAGAGTCCAGGACCAGATGGCTTCCCAGGGGAGTTCTACCAGACGTTCAAAGCAGAGATAATACCTATCCTTCTCAAGCTATTCCAAGAAATAGAAAGGGAAGGAAAACTTCCAGACTCATTCTATGAAGCCAGTATTACTTTGATTCCTAAACCAGACAGAGACCCAGTAAAAAAAGAGAACTACAGGCCAATATCCCTGATGAATATGGATGCCAAAATTCTCAATAAGATACTAGCAAATCGAATTCAACGGCATATAAAAAGAATTGTTCACCATGATCAAGTGGGATTCATTCCTGGGATGCAGGGCTGGTTCAACATTCGCAAATCAATCAACGTGATACATCACATTAACAAAAAAAAAGAGAAAAACCATATGATCCTGTCAATCGATGCAGAAAAGGCCTTTGACAAAATCCAGCACCCTTTCTTAATAAAAACCCTTGAGAAAGTCGGGATAGAAGGAACATACTTAAAGATCATAAAAGCCATTTATGAAAAGCCCACAGCTAACATCATCCTCAACGGGGAAAAACTGAGAGCTTTTTCCCTGAGATCAGGAACACGACAGGGATGCCCACTCTCACCGCTGTTGTTTAACATAGTGCTGGAAGTTCTAGCATCAGCAATCAGACAACAAAAGGAAATCAAAGGCATCCAAATTGGCAAAGATGAAGTCAAGCTTTCGCTTTTTGCAGATGACATGATATTATACATGGAAAATCCGATAGACTCCACCAAAAGTCTGCTAGAACTGATACATGAATTCAGCAAAGTTGCAGGATACAAAATCAATGTACAGAAATCAGTTGCATTCTTATACACTAACAATGAAGTAACAGAAAGACAAATAAGGAAACTGATCCCATTCACAATTGCACCAAGAAGCATAAAATACCTAGGAATAAATCTAACCAAAGATGTAAAGGATCTGTATGCTGAAAACTATAGAAAGCTTATGAAGGTAATTGAAGAAGATTTAAAGAAATGGAAAGACATTCCCTGCTCATGGATTGGAAGAATAAATATTGTCAAAATGTCAATACTACCCAAAGCTATCTACACATTCAATGCAATCCCAATCAAAATTGCACCAGCATTCTTCTCGAAACTAGAACAAGCAATCCTAAAATTCATATGGAACCACAAAAGGCCCCGAATAGCCAAAGTAATTTTGAAGAAGAAGACCAAAGCAGGAGGCATCACAATCCCAGACTTTAGCCTCTACTACAAAGCTGTCATCATCAAGACAGCATGGTATTGGCACAAAAACAGACACATAGACCAATGGAATAGAATAGAAACCCCAGAACTAGACCCACAAACGTATGGCCAACTCATCTTTGACAAAGCAGGAAAGAACATCCAATGGAAAAAAGACAGTCTCTTTAACAAATGGTGCTGGGAGAACTGGACAGCAACATGCAGAAGGTTGAAACTAGACCACTTTCTCACACCATTCACAAAAATAAACTCAAAATGGATCAAGGACCTGAATGTGAGACAGGAAACCATCCAAACCTTAGAGGAGAAAGCAGGAAAAGACCTCTCTGACCTCAGCCGTAGCAATCTCTTACTCGACACATCCCCAAAGGCAAGGGAATTAAAAGCAAAAGTGAATTACTGGGACCTTATGAAGATAAAAAGCTTCTGCACAGCAAAGGAAACAACCAACAAAACGAAAAGGCAACCAACGGAATGGGAAAAGATATTTGCAAATGACATATCGGACAAAGGGCTAGTCTCCAAAATCTATAAAGAGCTCACCAAACTCCACACCCGAAAAGCAAATAACCCAGTGAAGAAATGGGCAGAAAACATGAATAGACACTTCTCTAAAGAAGACATCCGGATGGCCAACAGGCACATGAAAAGATGTTCAGCGTCGCTCCTTATCAGGGAAATACAAATCAAAACCACACTCAGGTATCACCTCACGCCAGTCAGAGTGGCCAAAATGAACAA
>NW_024422032.1:0-13175 GCF_014898765.1 Herpailurus yagouaroundi | reverse complement strand
TTGTTCATTTTGGCCACTCTGACTGGCGTGAGGTGATACCTGAGTGTGGTTTTGATTTGTATTTCCCTGATAAGGAGCGACGCTGAACATCTTTTCATGTGCCTGTTGGCCATCCGGATGTCTTCTTTAGAGAAGTGTCTATTCATGTTTTCTGCCCATTTCTTCACTGGGTTATTTGCTTTTCGGGTGTGGAGTTTGGTGAGCTCTTTATAGATTTTGGAGACTAGCCCTTTGTCCGATATGTCATTTGCAAATATCTTTTCCCATTCCGTTGGTTGCCTTTTCGTTTTGTTGGTTGTTTCCTTTGCTGTGCAGAAGCTTTTTATCTTCATAAGGTCCCAGTAATTCACTTTTGCTTTTAATTCCCTTGCCTTTGGGGATGTGTCGAGTAAGAGATTGCTACGGCTGAGGTCAGAGAGGTCTTTTCCTGCTTTCTCCTCTAAGGTTTGGATGGTTTCCTGTCTCACATTCAGGTCCTTGATCCATTTTGAGTTTATTTTTGTGAATGGTGTGAGAAAGTGGTCTAGTTTCAACCTTCTGCATGTTGCTGTCCAGTTCTCCCAGCACCATTTGTTAAAGAGACTGTCTTTTTTCCATTGGATGTTCTTTCCTGCTTTGTCAAAGATGAGTTGGCCATACGTTTGTGGGTCTAGTTCTGGGGTTTCTATTCTATTCCATTGGTCTATGTGTCTGTTTTTGTGCCAATACCATGCTGTCTTGATGATGACAGCTTTGTAGTAGAGGCTAAAGTCTGGGATTGTGATGCCTCCTGCTTTGGTCTTCTTCTTCAAAATTACTTTGGCTATTCGGGGCCTTTTGTGGTTCCATATGAATTTTAGGATTGCTTGTTCTAGTTTCGAGAAGAATGCTGGTGCAATTTTGATTGGGATTGCATTGAATGTGTAGATAGCTTTGGGTAGTATTGACATTTTGACAATATTTATTCTTCCAATCCATGAGCAGGGAATGTCTTTCCATTTCTTTAAATCTTCTTCAATTACCTTCATAAGCTTTCTATAGTTTTCAGCATACAGATCCTTTACATCTTTGGTTAGATTTATTCCTAGGTATTTTATGCTTCTTGGTGCAATTGTGAATGGGATCAGTTTCCTTATTTGTCTTTCTGTTACTTCATTGTTAGTGTATAAGAATGCAACTGATTTCTGTACATTGATTTTGTATCCTGCAACTTTGCTGAATTCATGTATCAGTTCTAGCAGACTTTTGGTGGAGTCTATCGGATTTTCCATGTATAATATCATGTCATCTGCAAAAAGCGAAAGCTTGACTTCATCTTTGCCAATTTGGATGCCTTTGATTTCCTTTTGTTGTCTGATTGCTGATGCTAGAACTTCCAGCACTATGTTAAACAACAGCGGTGAGAGTGGGCATCCCTGTCGTGTTCCTGATCTCAGGGAAAAAGCTCTCAGTTTTTCCCCGTTGAGGATGATGTTAGCTGTGGGCTTTTCATAAATGGCTTTTATGATCTTTAAGTATGTTCCTTCTATCCCGACTTTCTCAAGGGTTTTTATTAAGAAAGGGTGCTGGATTTTGTCAAAGGCCTTTTCTGCATCGATTGACAGGATCATATGGTTTTTCTCTTTTTTTTTGTTAATGTGATGTATCACGTTGATTGATTTGCGAATGTTGAACCAGCCCTGCATCCCAGGAATGAATCCCACTTGATCATGGTGAACAATTCTTTTTATATGCCGTTGAATTCGATTTGCTAGTATCTTATTGAGAATTTTGGCATCCATATTCATCAGGGATATTGGCCTGTAGTTCTCTTTTTTTACTGGGTCTCTGTCTGGTTTAGGAATCAAAGTAATACTGGCTTCATAGAATGAGTCTGGAAGTTTTCCTTCCCTTTCTATTTCTTGGAATAGCTTGAGAAGGATAGGTATTATCTCTGCTTTGAACGTCTGGTAGAACTCCCCTGGGAAGCCATCTGGTCCTGGACTCTTATTTGTTGGAAGATTTTTGATAACCGATTCAATTTCTTCGCTGGTGATGGGTCTGTTCAAGCTTTCTATTTCCTCCTGATTGAGTTTTGGAAGAGTGTGGGTGTTCAGGAATTTGTCCATTTCTTCCAGGTTGTCCAATTTGTTGGCATATAATTTTTCATAGTATTCCCTGATAATTGTTTGTATCTCTGAGGGATTGGTTGTAATAATTCCATTTTCATTCATGATTTTATCTATTTGGGTCATCTCCCTTTTCTTTTTGAGAAGCCTGGCTAGAGGTTTGTCAATTTTGTTTATTTTTTCAAAAAACCAACTCTTGGTTTCGTTGATCTGCTCTACAGTTTTTTTAGATTCTATATTGTTTATTTCTGCTCTGATCTTTATTATTTCTCTTCTTCTGCTGGGTTTAGGCTGCCTTTGCTGTTCTGCTTCTATTTCCTTTAGGTGTGCTGTTAGATTTTGTATTTGGGATTTTTCTTGTTTCTTGAGATAGGCCTGGATTGCAATGTATTTTCCTCTCAGGACTGCCTTCGCTGCGTCCCAAAGCGTTTGGATTGTTGTATTTTCATTTTCGTTTGTTTCCATATATTTTTTAATTTCTTCTCGAATTGCCTGGTTGACCCACTCATTCGTTAGTAGGGTGTTCTTTAACCTCCATGCTTTTGGAGGTTTTCCAGACTTTTTTCTGTGGTTGATTTCAAGCTTCATAGCATTGTGGTCTGAAAGTATGCATGGTATGATTTCAATTCTTGTAAACTTATGAAGGGCTGTTTTGTGACCCAGTATATGATCTATCTTGGAGAATGTTCCATGTGCACTCGAGAAGAAAGTATATTCTGTTGCTTTGGGATGCAGAGTTCTAAATATATCTGTCAAGTCCATCTGATCCAATGTCTCATTCAGGGCCCTTGTTTCTTTATTGACCGTGCGTCTAGATGATCTATCCATTTCTGTAAGTGGGGTGTTAAAGTCCCCTGCAATTACCACATTCTTATCAATAAGGTTGCTTATGTTTATGAGTAATTGTTTTATATATTTGGGCGCTCCGGTATTTGGCGCATAGACATTTATAATTGTTAGCTCTTCCTGATGGATAGACCCTGTCACTATTATATAATGTCCTTCTTCATCTCTTGTTACAGCCTTTAATTTAAAGTCTAGTTTGTCTGATATAAGTATGGCTACTCCAGCTTTCTTTTGGCTTCCAGTAGCATGATAAGTAGTTCTCCATCCCCTCACTCTCAATCTAAAGGTGTCCTCAGGTCTAAAATGAGTCTCTTGTAGACAGCAAATATATGGGTCTTGTTTTTTTATCCATTCTGATACCCTATGTCTTTTGGTTGGCGCACTTAATCCATTTACATTCAGTGTTATTATAGAAAGATATGGGTTTAGAGTCATTGTGATGTCTGTATGTTTTATGCTTGTAGTCATGTCTCTGATACTTTGTCTCACAGGGTCCCCCTTAGGATCTCTTGTAGGGTTGGTTTAGTGGTGACAAATTCCTTCAGTTTTTGTTTGTTTGGGAAGACCTTTATCTCTCCTTCTATTCTAAATGACAGACTTGCTGGATAAAGGATTCTCGGCTGCATATTTTTTCTGTCTAGCACACTGAAAATCTCGTGCCAATTCTTTCTCGCCTGCCAAGTTTCAAAAGAGAGATCAGTCACGAGTCTTATAGGTCTCCCTTTATATGTGAGGGCACGTTTACCCCTTGCTGCTTTCAGAATTTTCTCTTTATCCTTGTATTTTGCCAGTTTCACTATGATATGTCGTGCAGAAGATCGATTCAAGTTACGTCTGAAGGGAGTTCTCTGTGCCTCTTGGATTTCAATGCCTTTTTCCTTCCCCACTTCAGGGAAGTTCTCAGCTATTATTTCTTCAAGTACCCCTTCAGCACCTTTCCCTCTCTCTTCCTCCTCTGGGATACCAATTATGCGTATATTATTTCTTTTTGTGTATCACTTAGTTCTCTAATTTTCCCCTCATACTCCTGGATTTTTTATCTCTCTTTTTCTCAGCTTCCTCTTTTTCCATAACTTTATCTTCTAGTTCACCTATTCTCTCCTCTGCCTCTTCAATCCGAGCCGTGGTGGTTTCCATTTTGTTATGCATTTCGTTTAAAGCGTTTTTCAGCTCCTCGTGACTGTTCCTTAGTCCCTTGATCTCTGTAGCAAGAGATTCTCTGCTGTCAGCTATACTGTTTTCAAGCCCAGCGATTAATTTTATGACTATTATTCTAAATTCACTTTCTGTTATATTATTTAAATCCTTTTTGATCAGCTCATTAGCTGTTGTTATTTCCTGGAGATTCTTCTGAGGGGAATTCTTCCGCTTGGTCATTTTGGATAGTCCCTGGCGTGGTGAGGACCTGCAGGGCACTTCCCCTGTGCTGTGGTGTATAACTGGAGTTGGTGGGCGGAGCCGCAGTCAGACCTGATGTCTGCCCCCAGCCCACCGCTGGGGCCACAGTCAGACTGGTGTGTGCCTTCTCTTCCCCTCTCCTAGGGGCGGGATTCACTGTGGGGTGGGGTGGCCTGTCTGGGCTACTTGCACACTGCCAGGCTTGTGATGCTGGGGATCTGGCGTCTTAGCTGGGGTGGGTAGGCAAGGTGCACAGGGGCAGGAGGGGCAGGCTTAGCTTGCTTCTCCTTAGGTGATCCACTTCAGGAGGGTCCCTGTGGCAGCAGGAGGGAGTCAGATCCGCTGCCAGAGGTTTGGCTCCGCAGAAGCGCAGAGTTGGGTGTTTGCGCGGAGCGAGCAAGTTCCCTGGCAGGAACTGGTTCTCTTTGGGATTTTGGCTGGGGGATGGGCGGGGGAGATGGCGCTGGCGAGCGCCTTTGTTCCCCACCAAACTGAGCTCTGTCGTCAGGGGGCTCAGCAGCTCTCCTTCCCTTTGTCCTCCAGCCTTCCCGCTTTCTGAGCAGAGCTGTTAACTTATGACCTCCCAGCCGCTAAGTCGCGCTTGCTGTCGGAACACAGTCCGTCAGGCCCCTCTGCTTTTTGCAAGCCAGACTCGGGGGCTCTGCTTGGCCGGCGAGCCGCCCCTCCGCCCCGGCTCCCTCCCGCCAGTCCGTGGAGCGCGCACCGCCTCGCCGCCCTTCCTACCCTCTTCCGTGGGCCTCTCGTCTGCGCTTGGCTCTGGCGACTCCGTTCTGCTAATCCTCTGGCGGTTTTCTGGGTTATTTAGGCAGGTGTAGGTGGAATCTAAGTGATCAGCAGGACGCGCGGTGAGTCCAGCGTCCTCCTACGCCGCCATCTTCCCGGAACCCCTGATGATTTTCTTAAGATAGAGTTCTAAAAACAAACGCTTCATTTTGGCAGAGGCTATGCCATGCAGCATTTCAACAATATACCTTATTTGTAGTTATCTTGTTGATAAAAAAGGTTGGGTCATGAAGACAGGAATATATTCCAAGGCAGGAGCAACATTTGAGGCACTGGTGAACAGAGTAAGTCAGTCCAAGGGCCCTCAGAATCAGCCTTTCAGGTGTCTGTGGGATGCATAAATCCTCTTCAAACAACCCCTTGGCTCTTCCGTGGAGCCTGACAATGAGAAGAGTTGAGGAGGGATGGGGCAAGACACATGGTAAGAGTGGACTTAGTATCTTGGCTGGAGAAGCTGGTTCCTGAGACGGGAGGGTGCCTGCCACTGCCATTTGCACATGAGATTGCTGCCAACAAGTGATCACCAACCAAGAAAGCTCCATTACTAATCTCCACTTGTATAAAATTCACATTTGACTGGCATTCTGTTTCCAAAAATTTGAGAGAAGAAAGTAAGAAAGGATACAGGTATTTCTCCATTTCCTGGATATGAGTGTGCTTAAGAAAATGTACATACAGGGGCACTCAGTGGGCTAAGCATCAGATTCAGCTCAGGTCATGATCTTGTGGTTTGTGAGTTCCAGCCCCATGGGCTCTGTGCTGCCAGTGTGGAATCTGCTTGGGATTTTCTCTCTTGTCCTCTCTCTGCCCCTCCCCGACTTGCACTTTCTCTCTCTCTCAGAATGAATAAACAAACAAACAAACAAACAAATACATAAATAAGGGGGTGTCTGGGTGGCTCAGTCAGTTGAGTGTGCAACTTTGGTTTAGATCACGATCTCACAGTGTGTGAGTTTGAGCCCCACGTTGGGCTCTGTGCTGACAGCTCAGAGCCTGGATCCTGCTCTGGATTCTGTGTCTCCTCTCTCTGCCCCTGCCCCCTCATGCTCACTCTCTCCCTCAAAAATAAACATTAAATTTTAAAACATTTCAAAAAAAGAAAGTGTACATACGCTCACTCATGGGAACAAAGGCAGACACACATTCCCTTGCTATAAGCTTTGTGTAAAAAATAATTTTGCCCAAGGCCAAAATATATGGAAATCAACCAAGGCAGCCAATTTCAATCATTATAAAGAAAAAATGTTGTCTTCAATTTTGGAGGGTGTTATTGAAGTATGAAATACACAAAAGAAAGTATTCAAATCACAAGTTACTCAACATGCCGGTAAAAATTAGCATCCAGAGCAAGAATATCCCAATCCCAGACATCCCCTAGTTCCAGTTTGTGGTCAGTATTCTCCCCAGAGGTAGTCACCATCCTGATTTCTAACAGTTTTAATTGGTTTGACCTGTTTTTGAGCTTTATATAAATGGTACATATAATATATATCCTCTTTCAGAGTTTTTTTTTTACTAGATTTTATAAATCATTAATCTAACTCCTCATGTCATGTACAGACATGTCACGATATTGAAGCAGAAATATCCCCCCAAAAGAAATTTAAAAGTGTATACTTTAAATAAGCCATTGTCCATTTGTGCCATTAACATTGAATGCCTTTATCTAAATTAAGACCAGCTGAATCTCTTGGGCCCTTGCGCCTATACATAGTAAGTAATAAGGATCCTAAAAGGCTACTCCCCAGGGTGCATGACATTATGAGAGACAATATAATGTGGTGGAAAAAAGATAAGCTTTGGAACCATATTTAACTGAGTTAAAATAGAATCATCTCCACTTACCAGCCATACTATCTTTATGAAGCCACATAATCTCTCTGGGGCTCAAACACATATTTGTTTTTTAGTTGCTTCTATGCCTGTAAAATGGAGAAAATATCTCATTAGGTTGTTGTGAAAATTAAATTAAGATCACAAACGTAAAGTACTTGGCATTTAATAAGTGCCCTATACATGTTCATTCTTTTTCTCCTTTCAGAGACCAAACCTGGATTTCAAATTTATAGCCTGATATGTACATACAACGTAAATAAATATATTTTCTTTTTCTTTTTTGAATAAATATATTTTCAATGGCAACTATTTGAACCACTAACTAGCAAGTTTAACATCATTTGGAAACCAGGTTTGTGATCCAAGGGAATTTAAGACACAGAGTCTTACAGAACTGAGAAATGTCACTGTTCATTCTTTGGAAACCTGTCTGGCTTCATGTCCCTCACATATCCCACCATGCCAGCCTAGCTGTTTATTTTTTAATGATTTCTATTGTAAAACCATTGTTACCTCAGCTTCCTGTGACGGCCTAAGAGCACACAAAATCCTCATTTTCCAACAAGGGCACAAAGCATCCAATGTACTTCCTGTGACATTATCATTTTATTAACAGCCATTATGCCAATCAATTTATAATGGCCTTTCATTTAGACACGTGCATGATTGTGTAACAATCATGTGATTTCTGCATTTTCACCAGTATACATATTAAATCTCTGACAGATTGCTAATGAGCTGATGTTGGAATTACAGAGTAGTCTGTTATCATTTGTCCATTCACAGTTTCCTCACCAGCCCATCTGTGCTCGGAACAGAGCCACCACGGAGCACGCAGGCTGGGACAGTTCCTCCATTTACACCTTTTGCCTTCAGAGGCCTCTGGGAAGCCTTGTCCCTAATTAAAGATTTTAACAAACATATTGCCAGCTTTCTAACACTGTTATTAAGCTGCTCTCTTTTGTTAGGAAAGGTGCTGTTTGTCAGCAGTTTGTAGATTTAGATATTTAGTGTGTGTTTCTGTAGCCCTGCAAAATATTTGTGTTTTTAAAACAATTCAATTAGTATGTTATACATGCATGTACCAGCATGCACAGTACATACGGTATACATTCTATCAAAATCCCATATAATTATTCAGATTCTCAAGGACAGACAAAGAAACATGGTGCATTTTTATGGACACACAGACTTCTCTACAGAACAAGGTGGAACTGTTGAATACTCGAAGGTTGAATACTTTAAGGTTGGAACTGTTAAAACAAAATGATCAGATTGAGATCATGGTTTAGATAGTTTGGAGCAAAGGTAAAGTATCTTTTACCTGAAATGTCTGCATAATTAGAATACACTAAAAAAGAATCAGATTTCCCTGGTGGAATATACATAGATAGGGGGAGAGATGTATCCTTGTACTAAGGGTTTAATTATTAGAGTGGTGGTTCTCGGTGTGGATGTGGTTGAGGGTAAATGGGGAAGGGGGACCATGGAGTCAACTGAGAAGCTTTTGTGATATACTCTACCACCACCACCGTCAAATTGAGACATTCCTCATTACACCCAGATAAGAATTACTGCTCCAGTGCTCTGAGAGAATAAGAGAGACAACAGAGCTGAGAGCTTCCTGCCCAGGAAAGGGCTCTCCAATCATTAGTCTTGGAAATGGGTGCATTTTCACTCTTCCCAGGGCTGAGTGTAGACAAAGCTGGCCCCTCTGGTAACAGCCATGTAATGTTTTTTAGACTAAAGTCACTCCCTAACACGGAGAGGCCTGAGACCTTCACCACTAAGAGAGGAGTAATAATTTCTGTGAGTCCAGCTCCTTGGAGATCAGGAGGTGACTCTCACTGCTGCTTTAGAATGATTTCCACCAGTGATACTGTGACAGAGAGACTGTAAGATGTATCTCCCAATGTGAAAGTTTTGTGGTCACTTATTCTGAAATGTTAATGGAAATACTGATACTTTGATTTAATTCTTGAATAAAATACAAGCAGGTCTGAGGCAGATACCACAAATCATAAGGCAAGATTCTTGGGGCACCTGGATGGCTCAGTCAGTTAAGCATTCTACTCTTGATTTTGGCTCAGGTCATGATCTCATGGTTCTTGAGTTCAAGCCCTGCATTGGGCTCTGTGCTGACAGCACAGAGCCTGCTTGGGATTCTGTCTCCCTCTTTCTCTGCCCCTTCCCCACTTGCTCTCTCTCTCTCTCTCAAATAAAAATAAACAAAAAAAGCAAGGTCATTGTCCTAAGAGAACTTGCATACTAGACAGCTAACACACATACATAAAACCATATGCAGTATCTAACATCACAGGGTAGCCAATGCTAAGAGCACAAATGCAGGGGAGTTCAGAGGCTGAAGACATCACTTCTACAGAGGTTGGATTAGGACTTGGTGCTTGAGAGCAGGAGAGAAGACATTGTGAGCTGGGACAATAGTGGGAAAGGACAGGAATATCTGAGGGATCTTGAATAGGCTGCTTTGGCCAGAGCAGAAGTTTGTGATGGAAAACTGAGAAAGGAAGGTTTTAAAGGTACAGGGTCATTCTGTCGAGGCTAAAGAATTGTACTTTATCTGGGTTTGTTTTGTTTTAGTTAATTGGCTTACTTATTTTTTTCCTTTTAGATACTTATTTTCAGAGCAGTTTTGGGTTCACAGTAAATTTGATCATAAAGAACAGAGAGTTCCCATATACTCCTTGTCTCCACACATACACTATCAACCTCTATCAGCCTCCCCCACTATCAACCTCTCCCACTAGGTGGTACATTTGTTACAAAGGATGAACCTACCACATTGTCAAACGATCAATCTACATTTACATATCATTATCACCCAAACTTTACAGTTTATATTAGGGTTCACTCTTGATATTATGCATTACATGAGTTCTGACAAATGCATAATGACATGTATCCACCATAAAGCATCATATAGAGTAGTTTCACTGCCCCTGAAATCCTCTGTGCTTCACCTGTACATCCTTCCTTCTCCACTAACCCTAAAACCCTAAGCCCTAGCAACCACTGATCTTTTTACTGTCTCCATTGTTTCTTTTCTTTTCTTTACTTTTCTTTTCTTTTTGTACAGGATATTATATTGTTGGAAACACACAGTATATAGCCTTTTCAGATTGGCTTCCTTCACTTGGTAATATGCATTTAAGTCTCCTTCATGTCTTTTCATTGCTTGATAACTCATTTCTGTTTAATGCTGAATGATATTCCATTGTCTGGACATACCACAGTTTATTTATCCACTTACCCACTGAAGGACATCTTGATTGTTTCCAAGTTTTGGCAATAATGAATAAAGTTGCTATGAACATCCATGACCAGTTTTAGTGTGGGCATAAATTTTTAACTTTTTTGGGTAAATACTAGTAAGTGTGTTTGCTGGATCTCATGTTAAGAATATACTTAATTTTTTTTAGAAACTGGCAATCTATCTTCCAAAGTGGCCGTACTATTTTGCATTCCCACGAGCAGTCAGTGAGAGTTCCTTTTGCTCCATATCTTCACCAGCACTGGTGTTATCAGTGTTCTGGATTTTGGCCAAATAGGTGTGTAGTGGTATCACATTGTTTTAATTTGCATTTCCATAATGACATGATGTGAAGCATCTTTTCATATACTTATTTGTCATCTATATATCTTCTTTCATGAGGTGTCCAGGTCTTTGGTCCATTTTTTAATTGGGTTTGTTTTTATTGTTGAATTTTAGGAGTTCTTTACATATTTTGAATAACAATCCTTTATCAGATATGTCTATTGCAAATATCTTCTCTTAGTGTGCAGCTTGCCTTCTCATTCTCTTGACATTGTCTTTTGTAGAGCAAAAAAATTTTTTTTAATTTTAATGAAGTCCAGTTTATCAATTATTTTTTTTATGTATCAGGATTTTGGTATATATAAAAAGTCACCACCAAATTCAAGGTCACCTAGATTTTCTCCCATGTTATCTTCCAGGAATTTTATAGTTTTGTGTTTTACATTTAGGTCTATGATCCATTTTGAGTTAATTTTTGTGAACGGGGGTAAGATCTGTGTCTAGATTCAGTTTTGGGTGTGTGGGAGGGGTTTGCATGTGGATGGTTAGTTGTTCTAGCATCATTTGTTGAAATTACTATCTTTTCTTTATTGTATTGCCTTTACTCCTTTGCCAGAGATCAGTTGACTGTATTTGTGTGAGTCTATTTCTGGGCTCTCTATCCTGTTCCATTGATTCGTCTATTATTTCACCAGTACCATCCTGTCTTGATTACTTCAGCTTTACAGTAACTCTAAATTGGGAAGTGTCAGTCTTCCAACTCTGTTCTTCTCCTTTAATATTGTGATGGTTATTCTGGATCTTTTGCCTCTCCACATAAATTTTTGAATCAGTTTGTCAATATTCACAAAATAACCTGCTAGAGTTTTTATTAGGATTGCATTGAATCTATAGATCAAATTGAAAATAACTGGCATCTTGACAATATTGAATCTTCCCATCCTTGAACCCATTTATTTTCTTTGATATCTTTTTAATAGTCTTGTAGTTTCCTCATATAGATCTTGTACATACTTTGTTAGATTAATACCTAAATATTTCATTTTGGGGGATGCTAATGTAAATAGTATTGTATTTTTATTTATTTTTTTTTTAAATTTTTTTTTTAACGTTTATTTTATTTTTTGGGGACAGAGAGAGACAGAGCATGAACGGGGGAGGGGCAGAGAGAGAGGGAGACACAGAATCAGAAACAGGCTCCAGGCTCCGAGCCATCAGTCCAGAGCCTGACGCGGGGCTCGAACTCACGGACCGCGAGATCGTGACCTGGCTGAAGTCGGACGCTTAACCGACTGCGCCACCTAGGCGCCCCAGTATTTTTAATTTCAAATTTGATTTGTTCATTGCTGGTATATAGGAAAGTTATTGACTTCCGTGTGTTAACTTTGTATCCTGACACCTTATAATATATATGATAACTTTATAATCATTTATTAGTTCCAGGAGGAGCTTATTTTGTCAATTATTTTGTAATTTCTATATAGGTAATAATATCTTCTGTGAACAAAGACAGTTTTATTTCTTCTTTCTCAATCTGTATATCTGTTATTTCCTTTTCTTGTTTTATTTCATTTGCTAGGATTTCCAGTACCATGTTCAAAATGAGTGATGAGAAGGGACATCCTTGCTTTATTCCTGATCTTCACAGGAAACCTTCAAGTTTTTCACTACCAATTATGATGTTAGCTGTAGGTTTTTTGTGTTATTTATCCAGTTGAGGACATTCTTCTTTACTTCTAGTTTCCTGAAAGTTTTTATCATAAAAGAATGTTTAATTTTGGCACATAATTTTTCTGCATCTATTCATCTGATCATGTGATTTTTTTTCTTCTTTAGCCTATTGATATCACAGGATTACATTAATTGATGTTGTAATGTTGAACCAGACTTGCACACCTGGGATAATCCCACTTGGTCATGGTGTATAATTACTTTTATATATTGTTGGATTCAGTTTGGCATCATTTCACTAAGGATTTTTGCATCTATGTTCAAGATGTTTTGCATCTATGAGAGATATTGATCTATAGTTTTCTTATAATGTCTTTGTCTGATTTTGGTATTAAGGTAATAATGCTGGTCTCTTAGAATGAGTTTGCAGATATCACCTCTGATTCTCTGTTCTGGAACAGATTATAGAGACTTAGCATATATATTTTTTTAATGTTTGGTAGAATTCACCAATGAACCCATCTGGGCCTTGTGCTTTCTGTTTTGGAAGGTTATTAATTATTAATTCAATTTCTACAACAGATATATACAATTCAGATTATCTATATCATCTTGTGTGAGTTTTGGCAGATTGTGCCTTTTAAGGGACTGGTCCATTTCATCTAGGTTATTGATTCTTGTGGTCATAGAGTTGTTCATAATATTCCTTTATTATCCTTTATTGTCCACGGGATATGTAGTGAGGTTTCTATTTCCATTTCTGATATTAGTAATTTGTGTCTTCTCTCTTTTTTTGCTAGGCTGGCTAAGGCTTATCAATTTTCATCTTTAAAAAAACCAGTTTGCTCTAAAGAAGACATCCAGATGGCCAACAGGCACATGAAAAGATGCTGAACATCACTCCTCATCAGGGAAATACAAATCAAAACCACACTCAGATATCACCTCACGCCAGTCAGAGTGGCCAAAATGAACAA
>NW_024422031.1:0-1124 GCF_014898765.1 Herpailurus yagouaroundi | reverse complement strand
GTCCTCACCACGCCAGGGACTATCCAAAATGACCAAGCGGAAGAATTCCCCTCAGAAGAATCTCCAGGAAATAACAACAGCTAATGAGCTGATCAAAAAGGATTTAAATAATATAACAGAAAGTGAATTTAGAATAATAGTCATAAAATTAATCGCTGGGCTTGAAAACAGTATAGCTGACAGCAGAGAATCTCTTGCTACAGAGATCAAGGGACTAAGGAACAGTCACGAGGAGCTGAAAAACGCTTTAAACGAAATGCATAACAAAATGGAAACCACCACGGCTCGGATTGAAGAGGCAGAGGAGAGAATAGGTGAACTAGAAGATAAAGTTATGGAAAAAGAGGAAGCTGAGAAAAAGAGAGATAAAAAAATCCAGGAGTATGAGGGGAAAATTAGAGAACTAAGTGATACACTAAAAAGAAATAATATACGCATCATTGGTATCCCAGAGGAGGAAGAGAGAGGGAAAGGTGCTGAAGGGGTACTTGAAGAAATAATAGCTGAGAACTTCCCTGAACTGGGGAAGGAAAAAGGCATTGAAATCCAAGAGGCACAGAGAACTCCCTTCAGACGTAACTTGAATCGATCTTCTGCACAACATATCATAGTGAAACTGGCAAAATACAAGGATAAAGAGAAAATTCTGAAAGCAGCAAGGGGTAAACGTGCCCTCACATATAAAGGGAGACCTATAAGACTCGTGACTGATCTCTCTTTTGAAACTTGGCAGGCCAGAAAGAATTGGCACGAGATTTTCAGTGTGCTAGACAGAAAAAATATGCAGCCGAGAATCCTTTATCCAGCAAGTCTGTCATTTAGAATAGAAGGAGAGATAAAGGTCTTCCCAAACAAACAAAAACTGAAGGAATTTGTCACCACTAAACCAGCCCTACAAGAGATCCTAAGGGGGACCCTGTGAGACAAAGTACCAGAGACATCGCTACAAGCATAAAACATACAGACATCACAATGACTCTAAACCCATATCTTTCTATAATAACACTGAATGTAGATGGATTAAATGCACCAACCAAAAGACATAGGGTATCAGAATGGATAAAAAAACAAGACCCATCTATTTGCTGTCTACAAGAGACTCATTTTAGACCTGAGGACACCTT
>NW_024422030.1:0-1172 GCF_014898765.1 Herpailurus yagouaroundi | reverse complement strand
GTCCTCACCACGCCAGGGACTATCCAAAATGACCAAGCGGAAGAATTCCCCTCAGAAGAATCTCCAGGAAATAACAACAGCTAATGAGCTGATCAAAAAGGATTTAAATAATATAACAGAAAGTGAATTTAGAATAATAGTCATAAAATTAATCGCTAGGCTTGAAAACAGTATAGCTGACAGCAGAGAATATCTTGCTACAGAGATCAAGGGACTAAGGAACAGTCACGAGGAGCTGAAAAACGCTTTAAACGAAATGCATAACAAAATGGAAACCACCACGGCTCAGATTGAAGAGGCAGAGGAGAGAATAGGTGAACTAGAAGATAAAGTTATGGAAAAAGAGGAAGCTGAGAAAAAGAGAGATAAAAAAATCCAGGAGTATGAGGGGAAAATTAGAGAACTAAGTGATACACTAAAAAGAAATAATCTACGCATAATTGGTATCCCAGAGGAGGAAGAGAGAGGGAAAGGTGCTAAAGGGGTACTTGAAGAAATAATAGCTGAGAACTTCCCTGAAGTGGGGAAGGAAAAAGGCATTGAAATCCAAGAGGCACAGAGAACTCCCTTCAGACGTAACTTGAATCGATCTTCTGCACAACATATCATAGTGAAACTGGCAAAATACAAGGATAAAGAGAAAATTCTGAAAGCAGCAAGGGGTAAACGTGCCCTCACATATAAAGGGAGACCTATAAGACTCGTGACTGATCTCTCTTTTGAAACTTGGCAGGCCAGAAAGAGTTGGCACGAGATTTTCAGTTTGCTAGACAGAAAAAATATGCAGCCGAGAATCCTTTATCCAGCAAGTCTGTCATTTAGAATAGAAGGAGAGATAAAGGTCTTCCCAAACAAACAAAAACTGAAGGAATTTGTCACCACTAAACCAGCCCTCCAAGAGATCCTAAGGGGGACCCTGTGAGACAAAGTACCAGAGACATCGCTACAAGCATAAAACATACAGACATCACAATGACTCTAAACCCATATCTTTCTATAATAACACTGAATGTAAATGGATTAAATGCGCCAACCAAAAGACATAGGGTATCAGAATGGATAAAAAAACAAGACCCATCTATTTGCTGTCTACAAGAGACTCATTTTAGACCTGAGGACACCTTTAGATTGAGAGTGAGGGGATGGAGAACTATTTATCATGCTACTGGAAG
>NW_024422029.1:0-1822 GCF_014898765.1 Herpailurus yagouaroundi | reverse complement strand
AGGTTGGGTGCAGATTCCGGATCGGGAGTGGATGGGGATTTGGGGTGCGGGGTGGGGGTCAGCAGGGGACGTGGATGTTGGGTGCAGGGTGGGGTCAGGAGGGGCCGGGAAATTTCGGGTGTCGGGTGGGAGTCAGGATGGGACAAGGTGATCGGGTGCGGGGTGCAGATGGGGGTCCGGAGGGGATGGCGACATTGGGTGTTGGGTGGGGTCGGGGGGGACCTGGAGGTTGGGTCCAGATTCCGGATCAGGAGAGGATGGGGACTTGGGTGCGGGGTGGGGGTCAGGAGGGGACCTGGAGGTTGGGTCCAGATTCCGGGTCAGTAGGGGACGGGGAGATCAGGTGCGGGGTTGGGGTTCAGGAGGGGATGGGGAGATGGGGTGTGGGCCAGGAAGGGACGGGGTGTTTGGGGACAGCGGGTCCAGCCCACTCCCGGGAAGGGCCGCACTGTGGCCGCCGAGCAGAGAAGGCGGTGGCTTCGGGGTGGCCAGGTCGCAGCGTGTGCAGAGGTGGGGGGCTGCAGCCCTTCCCACGTGCCGGGGACCCGCAGAGAGCGGGGTGCGTGGACGCAGGAGGGACAAAAGAGCTCAGGCAGGGGAGGACGGCTTGGCAAGGGAGGGAGCGGCCCCTCCTCGCCAGCCCGGCTCCGGGGGGACCCTCCTCCCCCAGGTCCTCACCGCTCTGGACCGAGACGCCTCCTGTCGGAAGCATAAGTTGCGGCAAAAACTGGAACAGATCATCAGCCTCGTGTCCGGCAACAGCTAAGGGTGGCGGAACCGGCGAGGAGGGGGGCGTCCCAGGCCTGAGGTGACCTCGGGGCCGAGCCCTGGATCGGGTGGCACGGGGGCGGGGATGGGGTGGTCACCGGTCTCTCGTGCCCTGCGCACACCCCGGCCCCCTTCATTAGTGCCTGTCTTTGGGCCCTGCGTGGGGGCGGTGGTGACAGGACCAAGGGTCCTGACCCTGGCAGCGGCAATATCCCCGCCGTGCTACCCTCGTGCCCCCGGGTCGTGCCAGCCCCTGCCCCCTCTTCCCGTTTATACCCCCAACCACCTATTTATTTAATTTATCTGCACCTCACCGTGTCCGTCTGTCACCACGTGCCCCTTCTCTGGGATGTGGACAACCTCACGCCCCTTCCGTCCTTGGGTCGTCCTGGCTCCCTGGTGGCACGGTCAGCCTCGGCCTCGCCTCTGGCACCTGCCCCTGGCCGTGGCCGGGCCCCGCCGGGTCCGAGCAGGGGCCCCCGACACCAGCAGCACTTGACGGCGAGGAGGGGGGCGCCCAGGGTGAGGCGGCGAAGCCATGCCCAGACTGTGGCTGCGCCCAGGGGTCTCCCCGCGGCTGGGTCCCGGCATCCCCTCCGGACTTCTCGGGGGTCGGACCGCACCTTTCTCGGGCGCCCTGTCCCCAGCACCTGGGGAGCTATGAGCGGGTTCGTGCCAGGGCCCCACGTGGGCCTGTGGGCTCTGGAAGTCTCCTTCTCCAGGCCCGAGCGCCCAGCTTCCTCGGCGTGGTGCCCGCTCAGCCCGGACCCGTCACCCCCGCTGCCCTGTCCTGCGCCCGCCCCGAGTGGCCGAGGCGGCAGTGCCTTACCCCTCTGTTCCGTCTTCCCCCTCCGAGGAATCCGGCCCCGGCGCGTGGTCCCGGAAACCCAGCTGTCCCCTTGTTTTGGCATGAGCTTCTTTGTCGTTGTTCCTGGAACCTTGTTTCTGAATTAAACGTCGGGAAAACGGTGGCAGTGTGTGGCAGGTGGGTGGTCGGCGAGCAGGGAAGCGGGTGGGGAGGCTGTTGGACTCTGGAGGAGCTGGGCTCCCTTTA
>NW_024422028.1:0-1826 GCF_014898765.1 Herpailurus yagouaroundi | reverse complement strand
AGGTTGGGTGCAGATTCCGGATCGGGAGTGGATGGGGATTTGGGGTGCGGGGTGGGGGTCAGCAGGGGACGTGGATGTTGGGTGCAGGGTGGGGTCAGGAGGGGCCGGGAAATTTCGGGTGTCGGGTGGGAGTCAGGATGGGACAAGGTGATCGGGTGCGGGGTGCAGATGGGGGTCCGGAGGGGATGGCGACATTGGGTGTTGGGTGGGGTCGGGGGGGACCTGGAGGTTGGGTCCAGATTCCGGATCAGGAGAGGATGGGGAATTGGGTGCGGGGTGGGGGTCAGGAGGGGACCTGGAGGTTGGGTCCAGATTCCGGGTCAGTAGGGGACGGGGAGATCAGGTGCGGGGTTGGGGTTCAGGAGGGGATGGGGAGATGGGGTGTGGGCCAGGAGGGGACGGGCCGTTTGGGGACAGCGGGTCCAAACCAATCCCGGGAAGGGCCGCACTGTGGCCGCCGAGCAGAGAAGGCGGTGGCTTCGGGGTGGCCAGGTCGCAGCGTGTGCAGAGGTGGGGGGCTGCAGCCCTTCCCACGTGCCGGGGACCCGCAGAGAGCGGGGTGCGTGGACGCAGGAGGGACAAAAGAGCTCAGGCAGGGGAGGACGGCTTGGCAAGGGAGGGAGCGGCCCCTCCTCGCCAGCCCGGCTCCGGGGGGGGGGACCCTCCTCCCCCAGGTCCTCACCGCTCTGGACCGAGACGCCTCCTGTCGGAAGCCTACGTTGGGGCAAAACCTGGAACAGACCATCAGCCTCGTGTCCGGCAACAGCTAAGGGTGGCGGAACCGGCGAGGAGGGGGCGTCCCAGGCCTGAGGTGACCTCGGGGCCGAGCCCTGGATCGGGTGGCACGGGGGCGGGGATGGGGTGGTCACCGGTCTCTCGTGCCCTGCGCACACCCCGGCCCCCTTCATTAGTGCCTTTCTTTGGGCCCTGCGTGGGGGCGGTGGTGACAGGACCAAGGGTCCTGACCCTGGCAGCGGCAATATCCCCGCCGTGCTACCCTCGTGCCCCCGGGTCGTGCCAGCCCCTGCCCCCTCTTCCCGTTTATACCCCCAACCACCTATTTATTTAATTTATCTGCACCTCACCGTGTCCGTCTGTCACCACGTGCCCCTTCTCTGGGATGTGGACAACCTCACGCCCCTTCCGTCCTTGGGTCGTCCTGGCTCCCTGGTGGCACGGTCAGCCTCGGCCTCGCCTCTGGCACCTGCCCCTGGCCGTGGCCGGGCCCCGCCGGGTCCGAGCAGGGGCCCCCGACACCAGCAGCACTTGACGGCGAGGAGGGGGGCGCCCAGGGTGAGGCGGCGAAGCCATGCCCAGACTGTGGCTGCGCCCAGGGGTCTCCCCGCGGCTGGGTCCCGGCATCCCCTCCGGACTTCTCGGGGGTCGGACCGCACCTTTCTCGGGCGCCCTGTCCCCAGCACCTGGGGAGCTATGAGCGGGTTCGTGCCAGGGCCCCACGTGGGCCTGGGGGCTCTGGAAGTCTCCTTCTCCAGGCCCGAGCGCCCAGCTTCCTCGGCGTGGTGCCCGCTCAGCCCGGACCCGTCACCCCCGCTGCCCTGTCCTGCGCCCGCCCCGAGTGGCCGAGGCGGCAGTGCCTTACCCCTCTGTTCCGTCTTCCCCCTCCGAGGAGTCCGGCCCCGGCGCGTGGTCCCGGAAACCCAGCTGTCCCCTCTGGTTTGCCATGAGCTTCTTTGTCGTTGTTCCTGGAACCTTGTTTCTGAATTAAACGTCGGGAAAACGGTGGCAGTGTGTGGCAGGTGGGTGGTCGGCGAGCAGGGGAGCGGGTGGGGAGGCTGTTGGACTCTGGAGGAGCTGGGCTCCCTTTA
>NW_024422027.1:0-2261 GCF_014898765.1 Herpailurus yagouaroundi | reverse complement strand
AGAAAGAAAGAGTACACAAGTGGGGGAGAGGGGCAGAAGAAAAGAGAGAGATAGAGAATCAAGCAGGCTCTACACTCAGCTCAGAGTCCGATGTGGGGCTCGATCCCACGACCCTGGGATCATGATCTGAGCTGAAATCAAGAGTTGAATGCTCAACCAACTGAGCCAGCCAGGCGCCCCATGTTTACAGTTATTACCTTCAAGTATTTCTAAAAACCTTTCTTACTGCATGTATAGTTGTACACAAATGGACTGAGTAGAAAAATGCCATGGGGTGCCTGGGTGGCTCAGTTGGTTGAGCATTCAACTCTTGATTTCAGCTCAGATCATGATCCCAGGGTCGTGGGATCGAGCCCCACATCGGACTCTGAGCTGAGTGTAGAGCCTGCTTGATTCTCTATCTCTCTCTTTTCTTCTGCCCCTCTCCCCCACTTGTGTACTCTTTCTTTCTCTCTCTCAAATAAAAGCTTTTAAAAGAAAGAAAGAAAGATGCCAGATTCAATTCTTTAAATATTGTGGTACAGTGTTTAATGTGTGCAGAGATTTTGGTTACCAATAAATTATTAAGAAAGGCCTTACCAAATGATTGGTCATAACCAAGGTTAAAAGAAGCTTGTTGTCTTTATATTTATAGAAATTGGTGATAGTCCTTTCTTTCTTTATTTTTTAATGTCTGTTTACTTTTGAGAGAGAGACAGAGCATGAGTGGGGGAGAGGCAGAGAGAAAGACACACACACAGAATCTGAAGCAGGTTCCAGGCTGTCAGCACAGAGTCCGACGTGGGGTTCGAACTCACAAACTGCAAGATCATGACCTGAACCGAAGACCGATGCTTCACCGACTGAGCCACCCAGGTGCCCCGGCAGTCCTTTCTTTAATGTTCCATCTGAAAAATTGTTCCCAAGTCACACAGATTTTCAGAGGAATTTATTGGTTGGATGTATAAGTATTTTATATCAAGTATTTGGACTTTGGGGCACCTGGGTAGTTCATTTGGTGGAGCGTCTGACTCTTGATTTCAGTTTGGTCATGATCCCAGGGTCATAGAATTGAGCCCCGAGTCAGGCTCCTTGCTGAGCGTGGAGCCTGCTTGAGAGTCTCTCTCCCTCTCTCTTTATCTCTCTCTCTCTCTTTATCTCTCTTTCTCTCTCTCTCTACCCCCCACCCCTCCTCTGCTCGTGCTCTCTCTCAAATAAAAAAATAAGTAAAAATAAATTAAAAATAATAATAAAAATTAAAAAATAAATTTAAAATAAATGTTTAAATTAAAAACAACAAAAATAAAATAAAATGATAACCTCATGGTCCAAATACTTTTTTCTTTCTTTTTTTTTTTTTATTTCAGAGAAAGAGTGAGTGAATGCAGGTGAGAGGAGTGGAGGGAGAGGGGGAGAGAGAAAGAGAGATAAAGAGAGAGAGAGAGATAAAGAGAGAGGGAGAGAGACTCTCAAGCAGGCTCCACGCTCAGCAAGGAGCCTGACTCGGGGCTCAATTCTATGACCCTGGGATCATGACCAAACTGAAATCAAGAGTCAGACGCTCCACCAAATGAACTACCCAGGTGCCCCAAAGTCCAAATACTTGATATAAAATACTTATACATCCAACCAATAAATTCCTCTGAAAATCTGTGTGACTTGGGAACAATTTTTCAGATGGAACATTAAAGAAAGGACTGCCGGGGCACCTGGGTGGCTCAGTCGGTGAAGCATCGGTCTTCGGTTCAGGTCATGATCTTGCAGTTTGTGAGTTCGAACCCCACGTCGGACTCTGTGCTGACAGCCTGGAACCTGCTTCAGATTCTGTGTGTGTGTCTTTCTCTCTGCCTCTCCCCCACTCATGCTCTGTCTCTCTCTCAAAAGTAAACAGACATTAAAAAAATAAAGAAAGAAAGGACTATCACCAATTTCTATAAATATAAAGACAACAAGCTTCTTTTAACCTTGGTTATGACCAATCATTTGGTAAGGCCTTTCTTAATAATTTATTGGTAACCAAAATCTCTGCACACATTAAACACTGTACCACAATATTTAAAGAATTGAATCTGGCATCTTTCTTTCTTTCTTTTAAAAGCTTTTATTTGAGAGAGAGAAAGAAAGAGTACACAAGTGGGGGAGAGGGGCAGAAGAAAAGAGAGAGATAGAGAATCAAGCAGGCTCTACACTCAGCTCAGAGTCCGATGTGGGGCTCGATCCCACGACCCTGGGATCATGATCTGAGCTGAAATCAAGAGTTGAATGCTCAACCAACTGAGCCA
>NW_024422026.1:0-14075 GCF_014898765.1 Herpailurus yagouaroundi | reverse complement strand
AAAATGCTCAACATCACTCATCATCAGGGAAATACAAATCAAAACCACAATGAGATACCACCTCCTACCTGTCAGAATGGCTAACATTAACAACAACAGATGTTGGCGAGGATGTGGGGAAAGAGGATCTCTTTTGCACTGCTGGTGGGAATGCAAACTGGTGCAGCCACTCTGGAAAACAGTATGGAGGTTCCTCAAAAAACTAAAAAATAGAGCTACCCTACGACCCAGCAATTGCACTCCTAGGCATTTATCCACGGGATACAGGTGTGCTGTTTCAAAGGGACACATGCACCCCAATGTTTATAGCAGCACTATTGACAATAGCCAAAGTATGGAAAGACCCCAAATGTCCATCGATGGATGAATGGATAAAGAAGATGTGGTATATATACTCAATGGAGTATTACTCAGCAATCAAAAAGAATGAAATCTTGCCATTTGCAACTACATGGATGGAACTGGAGGGTATTATGCTAAGTGAAATTAGAGAAAGACAAAAATCATATGACTTCACTCATATGAGGACTTTAAGAGACAAGACAGATGAACCTAAGGGAAGGGAAACAAAAATAATATAAAAACAGGGAGGGGGACAAAGCAGAAGAGACTCATAAATATGGAGAACAAACTGAGGGTTACGGGAGGGGTTGTGGGAGGGGGGTGGGCTAAATGGGTAAGGGGCATTAAGGAATCGACTCCTGAAATCATTGCTGCACTGTATGCTAACTTGGATGTAAATCAAAAAATAAATAAATTATAATTTATTATAATTTATAAGATTTATACATCCAAAAATAAAAATAAAAATAAACTGTGGTAAGGAAAGTTGTTGATAACAATGTGATAGTACAGAATAGCATGGATACGAACAGCAATAGTGGGCTCTGTTTAAGAAGGAGCATGGGTTCCAGAATCAAAATGCGTTGGAATCCTACTTACTGACCTTGTGAACTAATCTCCATATCCCGCTGCCTCATCTGCAAATGCAGGTAATTTACATAGAACTCACACATGGAGTTGTTAACACAAATTGCATGAATTGATACACTATGTATGTATGTGTGGGTACTTAATATATGTACATATTAAATAATATATGTACATATAAAAGTATATGTGTATATCTATAAATTAGATTATTCTATATGTACATAATATATATGAAGTTATAGGTATATATGTAATATTATACAAATGCCTAACATAACACCAATAATGTAATGTTAGCTATATTGTATATTTCAGTATGCAATATCTATGAATTATTAATTTTTAAAAACATCTTTCATTCAAACGAGAAAGCCACACTTTTGGGGCTTTTTTTTTCTTTTTTTTTTTAATATTTATTTTTGAGATGATCGGATTTTGAGACATTTATTTTGAGATGATCGGAAGTGTGCTCTGTGCTGACAGGCTGATGTGGGGCTCGAACTCACAAACCAGGGAGATCATGACCTGAGTTGTAGTCGGATGCTCAACCAACTAAGCCACCCAGGTGCCCCCGGGGCTTTTTTTTTTTGTTTAAGTTTTATTTACTTATTTTTGAGAGAGACAGAGAGAGAGCATGAGCAGGGGAAGGGCAGAGGAGTGGGGACAGAGGATCTGAAGCAGGCTCCATGCTGACAGCAGAGAGTCATTTCAGACTCACCAACTGTGAGATAATGACCTGAGCCAAAGTCGAATGCTTGCTTAACCGATTGAGCCACCCAGGCGCCCTTTGTTAGCTTTTCATATGGAGATTTTCAATTGTTTATAAAACTAGAGAAAATAATATAATGAACCCCCATGGCCCTATCACCTAGTTTCAATAATTATCAACACATGGCCAATTCTGTTCATTCTGTACCCCATGTCCCCTCCCGCAGTCAGCTGGGTTATTCTAAAGCAAACCCCAGATCTCCTATTATTTCGTTCCTACACACTTGACTATCACACGGTATTTCTTAAAGTTCAATATTTATTTAATATTGCCTCCATGCATCATCTGTTGTATTCATCAGTCTGCGATGTCCCCTGACACTGAGTGTCTCTTCCACACCAGCATTTGCCACAGAAATTCTAACTGAATACTGAGTCAGTAATGAAAACTTCGGAGCAACAGGTTTGGGTTTTTGTTGTTGTTGTTGTTGTTGTTGTTGTTTGGCTAAAAAGTATTTCACTTCTCAAAAAAGATGTGCCCTCTCCAAGGAAGGAACATTGCCTTCAGCCGCTGGCTCCCGCCTGGTGAGAATCCAGGGGCTCCTTGTTTATCCATGGAAACCCAGCACAGGCTGAATTATCACAGTCAGGGAAGGAGAGGTCTCCTAATTACACAGATTTCTGGCACGCAGAGCAGGATATGGTCCATTTTAAGAAGGAAACCACTTCTCCAGACACTTGAAGGTTTTAGGATATACACCCAATACTTCAGGGATTAAACCATTGTCTGCCTAGAGTGTTTCTTATACAGTACCAATGTCACTTTCACACTGAAAATAGACCGAATTTTTTTTTCTTCAAAGCACTTTGTAACTATGTTAACATTTTCAACCATCGGTTTAACATACACAGGTAATACACCTGCCTAAAACTCCTTACACTGAGAGCCCTTTGAGACAGAAGAAAGGGCAGATAATAAGGTCCTCATTCAACTGTATCTTTTTGAAACTCAGCCCCACTGTCACTACACACTAATTGACCGACAGACAACGCTGACGTGATAAGAGGCAGGATCACGCTGCGCTTTGGGACGGTTTTGAGTTTCTCTGGAAAGGGTTATCTTATTTTCCAGTATACTTACTAACAGTAACCAACGTCAGGGTGTCTCAGACTTTGTGAGTAGTGTCGATATTACTGTTAATAAGGGGGTCTCACACACAAAAAAAAAAGGCTATTTAATCCTCACGAACCTATGCGGTTGGGAATATACCCATTCTACAAAGGAGGACACTACAACTAAAGTGTGAGGGAATCCAGGAACACACACACATACGCACACCCACACACATACAGTATCCCAGTTTGTAGTTTAAGAAGCTGAGTGGATTCGCTCACTGAATCGACACTGGTATACAAATCGTGGTGCTCTTCTCTTGTTATATTTATAAAGTCGGCATCTGTCTTCCACTTATTCTCAAAACAGGAAAAAATGTAACCATATCATATCAAGCAGAGAGAGTGTCTAGGCCTAGGTATATACTTCCCGATTTCCTCCATTCTCTTTCAGTCAGCACTATTACACCTTGTCCTGGACATTATTCTCCAGTATCTGGGATGGGATTCCAAGAGCCCCATAGGATAGGTCTCCAATCCCTAGGGCCTCTGCACCTTGAGGATGAGACTCCTGAGGGATGAATAGAGCTGAGCAGCAGCTTACTCTCCCCTGAATCCTGCCTTCTGTCAATCGTGCAAGCCAGAGGCATAAAGGTCCAGGACAGTAGAGTCTTGTAGGATCCAGGAACCTCACACACCTCCAGGAGAGGGGCAAGGAGGTGACTGTTATATCTATGGCTGTTGGCAGATGAGCTGAGGCCGAGATCAAGAATTCATCAGAAGCCTTTTCTTCTTTTAAAATCTTGATCCTTCTGGTAAAATGTAACCTTCCCCTTCTCCACGTTACCATGATGGCGTAGGTGCATTTCCTATGCCCTTGTGCTCCACTGGTTTACTCGTTAGCCTCCTCACTCCATGACAGACTCTGTGAAGGAGGAGATGGGCCCGCTCATCTGCAGCTTCCTCGGGGCCCAACCTTAGAGAAAGTAGGAGCCCGACAAATGTTGATTGACTTTATGATTCAAATCACTGGGGCAACTTGCTGTGACCTTGACTTGGCTCTCACACCATCTGCAGCTAACTTACAGTCACAAATCGCCTGGGGTTTTGTTCATTTGCTTACTTAACACAAACATGCCAGGTGCCAAAGTTCCTTGCTACGTGAGGAATGGAGCAGCTTGAAGTCTCCCTGGGGTACTATTAACTATAAAATTTAAGAACGACTAGAGGTGGAGCTGGCGAGGAAAGAGTGGTTGCAAGATGTAGCTCTTGCCGTCAGTCATCTGTTTTCTCCTCCTAGGAGTCATCTGCCGTTGGGCTAAAGTGGAGTGGTCTGCCTTGCTCGCTCAACAAGTCATACGTGAGACAAGGCCCAAGCCGACCTTCAGCGCACAGCATCATCCTGTGGATTTGAAGCAAACTCTCTCTGCGTCACTGCAAAGCCATGTCAACAATCCACAACTGGAAGATGTTATGGCCCCTGGACTTACTTGTTAGAAATGGGCATCTCTTGGGACGCCTGGGTGGCTCAGTAGGTTGGGTGTCTGGCTTCAGCTCAGGGCACAATCTCACAGTTCATGGGGTCGGGCCCCGCATCGGGCTCTGTACTGACAGCTCAGAGTCAGGAGCCTGCTTCAGATTCTGCATCTCTGTCTCTCTACTCTTCTCCCTTATGTGCTCTCTCTCTTCGTCTTAAAAATGAATAAATGTTCTAATTAATTAATTAATTAATTTTAAAGAAAGAAGAAATGAGCATCTCTTTGCTGACCACTGCACCCTGAAGGAATCCGTTCCTCTTGCTGCCTCAAGCATCTCAGAGTTTGGCTGCCTTTCGAGAAGTGTTGCTAAAGTTAACATTTCTTCCTTCTATCCTATCCCACTACGACTTGTCGTCAGACACACTGCGTGGCATGCCTCCATCATTCCTTCTTTGCCCATGTCCACGCGGGACAGTTGTGTTGCTTGTGAGAACCTGGTGTGATCCCTGCAGTGATCTGCAAGTGCCTGTGAGCTGGGGTGTCCCAGCATCCCCAGGGTCTGCCCGCACCCTCCCCACTCAGGTCGTCTCCCACACCACCATCAGCTCTATCTTCCTAGAATTCCTACTCTCCTGGGGCCGCTCCTCTTCCAGGAATCTACAGTGGCTGTCCATCGCTTAATGCGGAGGGGAAAAAATGGCATATGTGGTGAGTCCCCACTGCCCTATGTACCAGGGATTTCCATGCTCTATTTAAGCCTGTGAGGTAAGTGATAATCTCTTCGTTCCTAAGATGCAGGCTCTGTAGCTCAGAAAGGTTAAAAAACTTGCTCCAGGCCATGCACCTTGTAGGTCACACATCAGCCAGGACCGATCCTGAAGTCCACACCCTCAACACCAGTTGCCCATGAGGGTAGAATACAGATTGGTAAAGCACCCCGGAATTCAAACATTCCTTCATCTGTCCCCACCTAACCGACACATCCTCACCTAGTACTCTCCAGAGACATCTCGGC
The DNA here is from genome assembly GCF_014898765.1 of Herpailurus yagouaroundi. Lineage (NCBI taxonomy): Eukaryota > Metazoa > Chordata > Mammalia > Carnivora > Felidae > Herpailurus > Herpailurus yagouaroundi. Next base: position 8,828 of record NW_024422026.1, on the reverse strand, counting down.
CACAGTCAGATGGTTCTCTGAAAGGTGCTCACAAACCTGGCTCGTTCAGGCAATGAATAAACACAGAAGGTGCAATGGTGTAATTGACCTCTCACAACTGGGAAAATAAATGGCAGGGCGAAAACCCCTAGGTCTCTGCCTTCGATGGCACCGACTGCCCCACCTGGGATCCTGCCCTTTGTCATTGCCCTCCAACCAAGAGCTACCAGGACCCGCCTATGGTCACCTGGGGCTTCGGGACTCGTCACAGCGAAGGCGACTGCAAGCCTCAGTAAGAGGGTGTAAAAAGGAGCTTATGACAGGATTTGGGATTGTGTTCCATGATTCTGGAGAGGCTTCAAGGAAGTGGGGCTCTGCTTGGGGTAGGATGCTGTCAAGCAGAGGCGATGCTATGATTGGTACCTTAATTCTTATCTAGAAGGCAGGCGCAGGGAGCGAGCCTACAGGTGTAACTGATGAAGAAGCAGCAGGCACTCATATTACCTATGAATAGAGGCATGTTTGGTGGTCACTTTTGTGACCTGGACAATTTCTTGCTTTTGATCGTGGTCAGATGTGATCACAGTTACAGATGGGTCTTGTTTTTGTCTTAAGCCACCACAGTTAGAGTGGCCTTGTCTGACACAGGTGTTCTGTGAGATTGTCTATGTTTATTTAACAAGAGCGTACCACAGACTAGTCAATAGTGTGAGGCCGGCTGCCTTTCTCTTCTCTCGTTCCACTTTCTCCGTATTGCTGGTGTTACAGTTCCCACATTTGATGTCCCCTCCCCACAATCCTGTCTGGACCCTAGGTCTCTCCCTTCACTGAGTTTCTGCCTCCAACATACAACTTAGCACTCCCTGTAGACATGTAGATATGCCCACAGAGGCTGAACCCATGTAGAGGGGTGCAGGCATTTTTGGAGACCAGCCTGGAAATGCTGATGTGCACAGGGAGCCCCAGCAGGGCCCACTCATGTGACCACCAGCCCCCTCCCCCCCCACAACAGCCAAGAGTGACTGGGGAGGGGAGGAAAGGGATTCCTCCTTCCTGAAGAGCCAAGGTGCTGCTGGGGTTTGGGAATCTGAGGGAACGTGCTGCTACCTTGTATCCCTGGCAGATCCCCAGCACAGAGAGCGTGCCCTCGGGGAGGACACCTGCCTGGATATTGTGCTAAGGAGAGGGCTGGCTTGGAAATCACTGGGCAAGATCCAGTGGGAGCTGGGAGTACTGCAGAGTGAAAGAACCATTATATGACCCAACATACATCCACAGATTGAGAGACAAAGGTTATGCCATTTTTGTGCTTTACAAAAGCACTTTAAAAAAATTGTAATACCCACTCACTGTAACAATGGAAACATACTGAGTTACAGAAAGACTTTTTAAAATGCTTTCTTCCTCCTCTGCCCGATCCTACGCTCTTAAAGGAGCTGAGGTTAGCTTATCAGATCATTCCACCCTTCTATGCTTCTACAAACAGAACTGCCTATTTAGAGTCTCACTTTTGCTTTTGACAAAAGCGCGATCATGTTCTTCATGTTATTTTACCACTTGCTTATCTGCACTTAACAAAATGTCTTCTACACCTTTCCAAGTCAATACATATAAATGTGTGGTTCATTTCATTTGATGATTGCATAATATTCCATAGAATGGATGTACCATAATTTATTAAATCAGTTCAGCGTTAACCATGGGGTATGGTTCTCTCTCATCAGCTTTGTTTGCTGATTGTTACATCTGGGCTAGTCTTATTTAGTTATAATCTCTTAATTAACAAGGACTGTGTCTGAAATACAAATTTCCTTCCTAGAACCTAACACATCATTGCCTACACACATCACACATTTGACATGACATGAATATTCTTTTAATTTTGGAAATGTTCGTAATGTCTTCTTTTGCTAAAAGGAAGACCGTTCTTAGGATGACAGGCTCATATTTGGCACGTTTACTGAGCAGGAGGAGATAATTTTTAATTTCCTAATCCCATATGGTCCAATTTTTCTCCATATGTCAATCTCCTTCCCAACACGTGCATCAGACTTTCCCGTGGAAACGCCCTTGTATCACTACAGCAATCATTTAAGTTCAAACCTCTGCACCACAAAATAATTCCATTTTCAGAGCAAGGGTGCTATTCAAACACCTTTGTTTTAAAAGATGAGCAAAATGGGGCACCTGGATGGTTCAGTGGGTTGGGTGCCTGCCTCCGGCTCAGGTCATGGTCCCACGGTTCTTGGGTTCGAGCCCCACGTCAGGCTCTGTACTGACAGCTCAAGCTGTGCTGACAGCTTCAGATTCCATGTCTCTCCTCTCTCTCTGCCCCTCCCCCACTCATGCTCCACCTCTGTCTCTCAAAAATAAACATTAAAAAATAATAAAGAGGGAGGAGCCAAGATGGCGGAACAGCATGGAAGCTTTTTGTGTGTCTCGTGTCCATGAAATACAGCCAGACCAACACTAAACCATCATACACACCTAGAAAACTGATTGGGAGATTAACACAACAATCTGCACAACCTGAACCACAGAATTCAGCAGGCACGCGACATGAAGAGCTGAACTTGGGGAGCGAGAAGCCGTGAAAGGTAGGGACTCCTTTTGTGGGTGGAGAGAGGACAGAGTCTGGGGAGGGGGGGAGCATACGGGAAAAGCACCCCTCCCCAAAAGCAGCTGGAGAGAAAGTGGAAAATTGGAAACAGCCGCAGGGACTAAACTAAAAAGGGAGACAGGAGAGAGGGGAGGGTTTAAATTCCACTAAGACCATAAACAAGGGGAGCGCAAAGGTTGCAACTCCGCAGCTCGATACCTGGCGGTGCTCTGGTGGGAAAGGTGAATCCCCAGGAACAGAGTGGGGTCCAGGAGGTTCTCGGGCCACACGGGAAAAGCGGTTCCACCGCTGGAAGGACATTTGGTAGAGACTGTTGAAGCCACCTGGTTCCAGCAGACCCCGGAAGGCAGCCACAATCACTGGTGCTGGGGCAAGGTCATTGAGGGTAAAGCCTGGTGCCAGATATGTGTTGCAATTTTCCATAATCCCTGAAACACTGATGCTACACTGTCTCGCGATCTTTTTTGGGGGCGGGCTAGCACGGGGCCGCAGTCTCGGGGCACCGGCAACAGCAGGGTCCGGCAAGCGTTCCTGGGTGCAGCCGACATTTGACCATTGCTCATTCAGCCATTGTTTGGTGAGACCCTCCCGCAGAAGGGCGGACTGGGTCAAAGCCGCAGTCCTTCAGAAGTAAGGGGCCAGGGAAAACAGCCGCATCTGAGACAAAACTTGGGAGAGAGGTACTGCCTGGGGCCTGATCATGGAGAGTGAAAAAGCGGGGAGTGGACAAGAGCTGAAGACGGGAGAACCGGTGCACAATTGCTGATCCGGGAGAACAGACTGGCTGGCTGGATGGCGCCATTTTTCACGGCTCCTGCGCATGCGCATGCGCACCTACGAGCACGGCAACAATCCACCCCAGTAGGCTAGCAGCGCCATCTAGTGGAGAGTGGAGCTGTTACACCTGGCCCCTCCCACTTGGGCCAACTTTGTTCTTCAAGAACACAAGCCTCACTGCCGGCTAATTTATGGACTATAAACAGCTACATGGACTGACCTCTAGGGGAAAATGAAGCAATTTCAGTCCTACTTCAATCTGTTAGCAGGTTCATCTATTCAATTTTTTTTTCTTTTTTTTCTCTTTCTCCTTTTTCTCTTTTACAATTCTTTTCTTTTTCTTGAATACAGAAAGAGAAAAAACTCATTTTTATTTTCAATTTTTATTAAAAATATCTGTCTTTAATTTTTATTACTATATTTTTTACTTTTTTACTTGCATCATTTTATTTTAGTCTACTTCAGTGTACTCACCTTTTCAAATTTTTAAACAATTTCCTTTTTTTTCTTTCTTTTTCTCTTTTTCTTTTTCATTTCCTTTCTTTTCTTGAATGCAGAAAGAGAAAAAATTCATTTTTACTTTCAATTTCTTTTAAAAATATTTTTATTTAACTTATTACTATATACTTTGCTTTTATGTAATTTTTTCAAATTCTATCTTACTCCCATATTTTATTTCAGTCTACTACAGTGTATTCACTTTTTCAAATTTTCAATTTCTTTTTTCTTTTTTCTCTTTTTCATTTCTTTTCTTTTCTCTTAAATACAGAAAATGAAAAAATTCATATTTCTTTTTAATTTTTATTAAAAATATTTTTAATTTTTTCTACTATATTCTCTACTTTTGTGTATATTTTTCAAATTCTATTTTACCCACATCATCTCATTTTAGTCTACTTTAGTGTATTCATTTTTTCAAATTCTCAAACGATTTCCTCCCCCCCCCTTTTTTCTTCATTTCTCTAATCTGTCAAACCACTTTCAACACCCAGACCAAAACACACCTAAGATCTAGCATCATCTATTGGATTTGTGTGTGTGTGTGTTTAATTTTAATTTTTTTTAATTTTAATTTTTTTAATTTCAATTTTTCTACCTCATTAATTCTTTTTCTCCCTTCAAAATGACAAAATAAAGGGACTCATCCCAAAAGAAAGAGCACAAAGAAACGACAGCCAGGGATTTAACCAACACAGATACAAGCAAGATGTCTGAACCAGAATTTACAATCACAATAATAAGAATACTAGCTGGAGTCGAAAATAGATTAGAATCCCTTTCTGTAGAGATAAAAGAAGTAAAAAATAGCCAGAATGAAATTAAAAATGCTATAACAGCTGCAATCATGGATGGATGCAGTGGCAGCAAGGATGGATGAGGCAGAACAGAGAATCAGCGATGTAGAGGACAAACTTATAGAGAATAACGAAGCAGAAAAAAAGAGGGAGACTAAGGCAAAAGAGCACGATTTAAGAATTAGAGAAATCAGTGACTCATTAAAAAGGAACAACATCAGAATCATAGGGGTCCCAGAGGAGGAAGAGAGAGAAACAGGGGTAGAAGGGTTATGTGAGCAAATAATAGTGGAAAACTTTCCTAACCTGGGGAAAGACACAGACATCAAAATCCAGGAAGCACAGAAGACTCCCATTAGATTCAAAAAAACCGACCATCAGCAAGGCATATCATAGTGAAATTCACAAAATACTCAGGCAAGGAGAGAATCACGAAAGCAGCAAGGGGAAAAAAAGTACCTAACCTACAAGGGAAGACAGCTCAGGTTTGCAGCAGACCAATCCACAGAAACTTGGCAGGCCAGAAAGGAGTGGCGGGATATATTCAGTGTGCTGAATCAGAAAAATATGCAGCCAAGAATTCTTTATCCAGCAAGGCTGTCATTCAAAATAGAAAGAGAGATAAAAAGTTTCCCAGACAAACAAAAATTAAAGGAGTTTGTGACCACTGAACCAGCCCTGCAAGAAAACTTAAGGGGGACTCTCTGAGGGAAGAAAAGATGAAAATATATATACCAAAAGCAACAAAAGATTAGAAAGGACCAAAGAACACCACCAGAAACTCCAACGCTACAAGCATCATAATGGCAATAAATTCATATCTTTCAGCACTCTAAACGTCAATGGACTCAATGTTCCAATCAAAAGACACAGGGTAACAGAATGGATAAGAAAACAAGATCCATCTATATGCTGTTTACAAAAGACCCACTTTAGACCTAGAGACACCTACAGACTGAAAATAAGGGGACGGAGAGCCATCTATCATGCTAATAGTCAACAAAAGAAAGCCGGAGTAGCCATGCTTATATCAGACAATCTAGACTTTAAAATAAAGACTGTATCAAGAGATGCAGAAGGGCATTATATCATAATCAAGGGGTCTATCGACCAATAAGACCTAACAATTGTAAACATTTATGCGCCAAATGTGAGAGCACCGAAATATATAAATCAATTAATCACAAACATAAAGAAACTCATCGATAATAATACCATAATAGTAGGAGACTTCAACATCCCACTCACAGCAACGGACAGATCATCTAATCAAAAAATCAACAAGGAAACAATGGCTTTGAATGACACACTGGACCAGATGGACTTAACAGATATATTCAGAACATTTCATCCTAAAGCAGCAGAATATACATTCTTCTCCAGTGAACATGGAATGTTCTCCAGAATAGACCATATACTGGGACAAAAATCAGCCCTAAGTAAGTACAAAAAGATCGAGATCATACCGTGCATATTTTCAGACCACAATGCTATGAAACTCGAAATCAACCACAAGAAAAAATTTGGAAAGGTAACAAATACTTGGAGACTGAAGAACATCCTACTAAAGAATGAATGGGCTAACTAAGCAGTTAAAGAGGAAATTAAAAAGTATATGGAAGTCAATGAAAATGATAGCCACAACCCAAAACCTCTGGGCCGCAGCAAAGGCGGTCATAGGAGGAAAGTATATAGCAATCCAGGCCTTCCTAAAGAAGGAAGAAAGATCTCAGATACACAACCTTACCTTACAGCTTAAGGAGCTGGAAAAAGAACAGCAAATAAAACCCAGAACCAGCAGAAGACAGGAAATAATAAAGATTAGAGCAGAAATTAATGTTATCAAAACCAAAAAAAAACCAAAACAAAACAGTAGAACAGATCAATGAAACCAGAAGCTGGTTCTTTGAAAGAATTAACAAAATTGATAAGCCACTAGCCAGTTTGATCAAGAAGAAAAAGGAGAGGACCCAAATAAGTAAAATCAAGAATGAAAGAGGAGAGATCACAAACAACACAACAGAAATAAAAACAATAATAAGCGAATATTATGAGCAATTATATGCCAATCAAATGGGTAATCTGGAAGAAATGGACAAATTCCTAGAAACATATACACTACCAAAACTGAAACAGGAAGAAATAGAAAATTTGAACAGACCCATAACCAGTAAGGAAATTGAATTAGTAATCAAAAATCTGCCAAAAAACAAGAGTCCAGGACCAGATGGTTTTCCAGGGAAATTCTACCAAACATTTAAGGAAGAGTTAACACCTATTCTCTTGAAACTGTTCCAAAAAATAGAAATGGAAGGAAAACTTCCAAACTTTCTATGAAGCCAGCATTACCTTGATTCCAAAACCAGACAGAGACCCCACTAAAAAGGAGAACTATAGACCAATTTCCCTCGTGAACATGGATGCAAAAATCCTCAACAAGGTATTAGCCAACCGGATCCAACAATACATTAAAAAAATTATTCACCACGACCAAGTGGGATTTATACCTGAGATGCAGGGCTGGTTCAATATCTGCAAAACCATTAACATGATTCATCACATCAATAAAAGAAAGGAAAAGAACCATATGATCCTCTCAATAGATGCAGAGAAAGTATTTGACAAAATACAGCAACCTTTCTTGATAAAAACCCTCAAGACAGTAGGGATGGAAGGATCATACCTTGAGATCATAAAAGCCATATATGAACAACCCATAGCTAATATCACCCTCAATGGGGAAAAACGGAGAGCTTTCCCCTAAGGTCAGGAATAAGACAGGGATGTCCACTCTTGCCACTGTTATTCAACATAATATTGGAAGTCTTAGCCTCTGCAATCAGACAACACAAAGAAATAAAAGGCATCCAAATCGGCCAGGAGGAGGTCAAACTTTCACTCTTCACAGATGACATGATACTCTATATGGAAAACTCAAAAGATTCCACCAAACAACTGTTAGAACTGATTCATGAATTCAGCAAAGTTGCAGGATAAAATCAATGCACAGAAATCGGTTGCATTCCTATATACCAACAATGAAAGGACAGAAAGAGAAATCAAGGAATCAATCCCATTTACAGTTGCACCAAAAACCATAAAATACTGAGTTGCACCAAAAACCATAAATCTAACCAAAGAGGTGAAAAATCTATACACTGAAAACTATAGAAAACTGATGAAAGAAATTGAAGAAGACACAAAGAAATGGAAAAAAATTCCATGCTCCTGGATAGGAAGAACAAATATTGTTAAAATGTCGATACTACCCAAAGCAATCTACATATTCAATGCAATCCCCGTCAAAGTAACACCAGCATTCTTCACAGAGCTAGAACAAACAATCCTAAAATTTGTATGGAACCAGAAAAGACCCCAAAGAGCCAGAACAATCTTGAAAAAGAAAACCAAAGCAGGAGGCATCACAATCCCAGACTTCAAGCTATACTACAAAACTGTAATCATCAAGACAGTATGGTACTGGCACAAGAACAGACACTCAGATCAATGGAACAGAATAGAGAACCCAGAAATGGACCCACAAACTAATCCCTTGGAGCCTCACTTAGCCAACTAATTTTTGACAAAGCAGGAAAGAATATCCAATGGAATAAAGACAGTCTCTTCAGCAAGTGATGCTGGGAAAACTGGACAGCGACATGCAGAAGAATGAACCTGGACCACTTTCTTACACCATACACAAAAAGAAACTCAAAATGGATGAAAGACCTCAATGTAAGACAGGAAGCCATCAAAATCCTCGAGGAGAAAGCAGGCAAAAACCTCTTTGATCTTGCCCGCAGCAACGTCTTACTCAACACACCTCCGGAGGCAAGGGAAACAAAAGCAAAAATGAACTACTGGGACCTCATCAAATTAAAAAGCTTCTGCACAGCGAAGGAAACAATCAGCAAAACTAAAAGACAGCCAACAGAAAGGGAGAAGATATTTGCAAACAACATATCAGATAAAGGGTTAGTATCCAAAATCTACAAAGAACTTATCAAACTCAACACCCAAAAAAACAAATAATCCAATGAAGAAATGGGCAAAAGACAGGAATAGACACTTCTCCAAAGAAGACATCCAGATGGCCAACCGACACATGAAAAAATGCTCAACATCACTCATCATCAGGGAAATACAAATCAAAACCA
>NW_024422025.1:0-7088 GCF_014898765.1 Herpailurus yagouaroundi | reverse complement strand
GCACTGGGTGTTGTATGGAAACCAATTTGACAATAAATTTCATATATTGAAAAAAATAGTTGGCTGCCTTCATTTATTTTCTTTTTGCAACATTTCTAAAAACATTTAAAATAAATTCAAATACTCCCTAATTTAAATTTTTTTTCAACGTTTATTTATTTTTGGGACAGAGAGAGACAGAGCATGAATGGGGTAGGGGCAGAGAGAGAGGGAGACACAGAATCGGAAACAGGCTCCAGGCTCTGAGCCATCAGCCCAGAGCCCGACGCGGGGCTCGAACTCACGGACCGCGAGATCGTGACCTGGCTGAAGTCGGACGCTTAACCGACTGCGCCACCCAGGCGCCCCAAATACTCCCTAATTTAAAAAAAATACTATAAATCTATACCATATAAGCTCATAGACACTGTGAGGTCCAACATTTATCTTACATCTTCCCCTAATCCCAAGAAGCCACTTATTTTGAATAGTTTTTGTTTTATGTTTTATTTATTTATTTTGAGAGAAAAAGCGAGTTGGGAAGGAATAGAGAGAGAGAGAGGAAGAAGAGAATCCTAAGCAGGCTGTGCACTATCAGCACAGAGCCTGACGTGGCGCTTGGTCTCACAAATTGTGAGATCAATACCTGAGCCAAAACGAAGAGTTAGACACTAACTGACTGAGCCATCCAGGTTCCTGAATAAGCCACTTATTTTAAATAGCATTAAATTACTGCGTATATTTCAGTTGATTTCTGTGTTTCCTATTATGATTCAGAGATCTGTTGGCTCAGTTGTGTGATAGGCCAACCTTGTTTTAATTGCTCAGTAGTATAATTATTGTAATTTGTCTGCTTTTTAGAATGTTTAGCTATCATTTGTTTTTAATCACATAAATTATAGAATCAGCCTATCTAGTTCCAGGATATCCTTTTGACACTTTTACTGGTAGTTTCCAGAATATCCTTTTGACACTTTTACTAGTAGTTTTTAGATGTGATCAACATTTAAACCAGTAAATGTCAAGTAAAGCAGATTACCATGTATAAGCTATGGTCCAATTAGCTTAAGACCTTACGAGACACACACACATCTTAATGGTTATATTCTATTGGTTCTGTTTCTCTGGTGAACTCTAATACAAGGGAAATATTAATAATAAAGCCAATACTGACAGTACTTTTCCCAACTTGTCGATCCTTCAAAGTAGACTTATCATGGGGATCATTTTATAATGTATAAATTATCAAATCACTATGACATACACCTGAAACTAATAGAATATTGTACATCAATTACATTTCAAGAAAAAGAAAATTGTTGAGGACTCCACACAAAAACCTGCACACAGATTGTAGCTTTATCCATAATTGCCAAAACTTGGAAGCAGCTAAAATGCCTTTTAGATGAATATAAATAAACTACTGCTAATCCAGATAATGGAATATTAGCACAAACTATGAGCTATCAAACCATAAAAAGGCATGGAGAAAGCTTAAATGCATATTACTAAGTGAAAGAAGCCAATTAAGAGACTACATAATGTATGATTCCAATTATATGATATTCTGGAAAAGATGAAACTATGGAGATAGTAAAAAAAGATCAATGATTGCCAGGGGTGAATAGTGTTGGGAAAGGAGATGAGTAGGCAGATCACAGAGAATTTTTAAGGCAGTGAAAATATTCTGTATATCATAATTATGGTTATATGTCATTATATATTCATCCAAATCAGTAGAATATACAATACAACGAGTGAGCCCTATGGTAATCTATGGACTTTGGGTGATTATGAAGTGTCAATGAAGGTTCATTCTTGGTTTAAAAATATACCATTCTGGTGGGTGATCTTAACTATGAGGGTTCTACATGAGTAGCTTAGGGGCATATGGAAAATGCCTGTACCTAGCTGTCAATTTTGTTGTAAACTTGAAACTGCTCTAAAAAAATAAACACTCAGGAGGGAAGATGGCGGCGTAGGAGGACGCTGGGCTCACCGCGCGTCCTGCTGATCACTTAGATTCCACCTACACCTGCCTAAATAACCCAGAAAACCACCAGAGGATTAGCAGAACGGAGTCGCCGGAGCAAAGCGCAGACGAGAGGCCCACGGAAGAGGGTAGGAAGGGCGGCGAGGCGGTGCGCGCTCCACGGACTGGCGGGAGGGAGCCGGGGCGGAGGGGCGGCTCACCGGCCAAGCAGAGCCCCATAGTCTGGCTTGCAAAAAGCGGAGGGGCCTGACGGACTGTGTTCCGACAGCAAGCGCGACTTAGCGGCTGGGAGGTCATAAGTTAACAGCTCTGCTCAGAAAGCGGGAAGGCTGGAGGACAAAGGGAAGGAAAGCTGCTGAGCCCCCGGACGACAGAGCTCAGTTTGGTGGGGAACAAAGGCGCTCGCCAGCGCCATCTTCCCCGCCCATCCCCCAGCCAAAATCCCAAAGAGAACCAGTTCCTGCCAGGGAACTTGCTCGCTCCGCGCAAACACCCAACTCTGCGCTTCTGCGGAGCCAAACCTCCGGCAGCGGATCTGACTCCCTCCTGCTGCCACAGGGCCCCTCCTGAAGTGGATCACCTAATGAGAAGCAAGCTAAGCCTGCCCCTTCTGCCCCTGTGCACCTTGCCTACCCACCCCAGCTAAGACGCCAGATCCCCAGCATCACAAGCCTGGCAGTGTGCAAGTAGCCCAGACAGGCCACCCCACCCCACAGTGAATCCCGCCCCTAGGAGAGGGGAAGAGAAGGCACGCAACAGTCTGACTGTGGCCCCAGCGGTGGGCTGGGGACAGACATCAGGTCTGACTGCGGCTCCGCCCACCAACTCCAGTTATACACCACAGCACAGGGGAAGTGCCCTGCAGGTCCTCACCACGCCAGGGACTATCCAAAATGACCAAGCGGAAGAATTCCCCTCAGAAGAATCTCCAGGAAATAACAACAGCTAATGAGCTGATCAAAAAGGATTTAAATAATATAACAGAAAGTGAATTTAGAATAATAGTCATAAAATTAATCGCTGGGCTTGAAAACAGTATAGCTGACAGCAGAGAATCTCTTGCTACAGAGATGAAGGGACTAAGGAACAGTCACGAGGAGCTGAAGAACGCTTTAAATGAAATGCATAACAAAATGGAAACCACCACAGCTCGGATTGAAGAGGCAGAGGAGAGAATAGGTGAACTAGAAGATAAAGTTATGGAAAAAGAGGAAGCTGAGAAAAAGAGAGATAAAAAAATCCAGGAGTATGAGGGGAAAATTAGAGAACTAAGTGATACACTAAAAAGAAATAATATACGCATAATTGGTATCCCAGAGGAGGAAGAGAGAGGGAAAGGTGCTGAAGGGGTACTTGAAGAAATAATAGCTGAGAACTTCCCTGAAGTGGGGAAGGAAAAAGGCATTGAAATCCAAGAGGCACAGAGAACTCCCTTCACACGTAACTTGAATCGATCTTCTGCACGACATATCATAGTGAAACTGGCAAAATACAAGGATAAAGAGAAAATTCTGAAAGCAGCAAGGGGTAAACGTGCCCTCACATATAAAGGGAGACCTATAAGACTCGTGACTGATCTCTCTTTTGAAACTTGGCAGGCCAGAAAGAATTGGCACGAGATTTTCAGTGTGCTAGACAGAAAAAATATGCAGCCGAGAATCCTTTATCCAGCAAGTCTGTCATTTAGAATAGAAGGAGAGATAAAGGTCTTCCCAAACAAACAAAAACTGAAGGAATTTGTCACCACTAAACCAGCCCTACAAGAGATCCTAAGGGGGACCCTGTGAGACAAAGTACCAGAGACATCACTACAAGCATAAAACATACAGACATCACAATGACTCTAAACCCATATCTTTCTATAATAACACTGAATGTAAATGGATTAAATGCGCCAACCAAAAGACATAGGGTATCAGAATGGATAAAAAAACAAGACCCATCTATTTGTTGTCTACAAGAGACTCATTTTAGACCTGAGGACACCTTTAGATTGAGAGTGAGGGGATGGAGAACTATTTATCATGCTACTGGAAGCCAAAAGAAAGCTGGAGTAGCCATACTTATATCAGACAAACTAGACTTTAAATTAAAGGCTGTAACAAGAGATGAAGAAGGACATTATATAATAGTGACAGGGTCTATCCATCAGGAAGAGCTAACAATTATAAATGTCTATGCGCCGAATACCGGAGCGCCCAAATATATAAAACAATTACTCATAAACACAAGCAACCTTATTGAGAAGAATGTGGTAATTGCAGGGGACTTTAACACCCCACTTACAGAAATGGATAGATCATCTAGACACACGGTCAATAAAGAAACAAGGGCCCTGAATGAGACATTGGATCAGATGGACTTGACAGATATATTTAGAACTCTGCATCCCAAAGCAACAGAATATACTTTCTTCTCGAGTGCACATGGAACATTCTCCAAGATAGATCATATACTGGGTCACAAAACAGCCCTTCATAAGTTTACAAGAATTGAAATCATACCATGCATACTTTCAGACCACAATGCTATGAAGCTTGAAATCAACCACAGAAAAAAGTCTGGAAAACCTCCCAAAGCATGGAGGTTAAAGAATACCCTACTAACGAATGAGTGGGTCAACCAGGCAATTAGAGAAGAAATTAAAAATTTATGGAAACAAACGAAAATGAAAATACAACAATCCAAACGCTTTGGGACGCAGCAAAGGCAGTCCTGAAGGAAAATACATTGCAATCCAGGCCTATCTCAAGAAACAAGAAAAATCCCAAATACAAAATCTAACAGCACACCTAAAGGAAATAGAAGCAGAACAGCAAAGGCAGCCTAAACCCAGCAGAAGAAGAGAAATAATAAAGATCAGAGCAGAAATAAACAATATAGAATCTAAAAAAACTGTAGAGCAGATCAACGAAACCAAGAGTTGGTTTTTTGAAAAAATAAACAAAATTGACAAACCTCTAGCCAGGCTTCTCAAAAAGAAATGGGAGATGACCCAAATAGATAAAATCATGAATGAAAATGGAATGATTACAACCAATCCCTCAGAGATACAAACAATTATCAGGGAATACTATGAAAAATTATATGGCAACAAATTGGACAACCTGGAAGAAATGGACAAATTCCTGAACACCCACACTCTTCCAAAACTCAATCAGGAGGAAATAGAAAGCTTGAACAGACCCATCACCAGCGAAGAAATTGAATCGGTTATCAAAAATCTCCCAACAAATAAGAGTCCAGGACCAGATGGCTTCCCAGGGGAGTTCTACCAGACGTTTAAAGCAGAGATAATACCTATCCTTCTCAAGCTGTTCCAAAAAATAGAAAGGGAAGGAAAACTTCCAGACTCATTCTATGAAGCCAGTATGACTTTGATTCCTAAACCAGACAGAGACCCAGTAAAAAAAGAGAACTACAGGCCAATATCCCTGATGAATATGGATGCAAAAATTCTCAATAAGATACTAGCAAATCGAATTCAACGGCATATAAAAAGAATTATTCACCATGATCAAGTGGGATTCATTCCTGGGATGCAGGGCTGGTTCAACATTCGCAAATCAATCAACGTGATACATCACATTAACAAAAAAAAAGAGAAAAACCATATGATCCTGTCAATCGATGCAGAAAAGGCCTTTGACAAAATCCAGCACCCTTTCTTAATAAAAACCCTTGAGAAAGTCGGGATAGAAGGAACATACTTAAAGATCATAAAAGCCATTTATGAAAAGCCCACAGTTAACATCATCCTCAACAGGGAAAAACTGAGAGCTTTTTCCCTGAGATCAGGAACACGACAGGGATGCCCACTCTCACCGCTGTTGTTTAACATAGTGCTGGAAGTTCTAGCATCAGCAATCAGACAACAAAAGGAAATCAAAGGCATCAAAATTGGCAAAGATGAAGTCAAGCTTTCGCTTTTTGCAGATGACATGATATTATACATGGAAAATCCGACAGACTCCACCAAAAGTCTGCTAGAACTGATACATGAATTCAGCAAAGTTGCAGGATACAAAATCAATGTACAGAAATCAGTTGCATTCTTATACACTAACAATGAAGCAACAGAAAGACAAATAAAGAAACTGATCCCATTCACAATTGCACCAAGAAGCATAAAATACCTAGGAATAAATCTAACCAAAGATGTAAAGGATCTGTATGCTGAAAACTATAGAAAGCTTATGAAGGTAATTGAAGAAGATTTAAAGAAATGGAAAGACATTCCCTGCTCATCGATTGGAAGAATAAATATTGTCAAAATGTCAATACTACCCAAAGCTATCTACACATTCAATGCAATCCCAATCAAAATTGCACCAGCATTCTTCTCGAAACTAGAACAAGCAATCCTAAAATTCATATGGAACCACAAAAGGCCCCGAATAGCCAAAGTAATTTTGAAGAAGAAGACCAAAGCAGGAGGCATCACAATCCCAGACTTTAGCCTCTACTACAAAGCTGTCATCATCAAGACAGCATGGTATTGGCACAAAAACAGACACATAGACCAATGGAATAGAATAGAAACCCCAGAACTAGACCCACAAACGTATGGCCAACTCATCTTTGACAAAGCAGGAAAGAACATCCAATGGAAAAAAGACAGTCTCTTTAACAAATGGTGCTGGGAGAACTGGACAGCAACATGCAGAAGGTTGAAACTAGACCACTTTCTCACACCATTCACAAAAATAAACTCAAAATGGATAAAGGACCTGAATGTGAGACAGGAAACCATCAAAACCCTAGAGGAGAAAGCAGGAAAAGACCTCTCTGACCTCAGCCGTAGCAATCTCTTACTCGACACATCCCCAAAGGCAAGGGAATTAAAAGCAAAAGTGAATTACTGGGACCTTATGAAGATAAAAAGCTTCTGCACAGCAAAGGAAACAACCAACAAAACTAAAAGGCAACCAACGGAATGGGAAAAGATATTTGCAAATGACATATCGGACAAAGGGCTAGTATCCAAAATCTATAAAGAGCTCACCAAACTCCACACCCGAAAAGCAAATAACCCAGTGAAGAAATGGGCAGAAAACATGAATAGACACTTCTCTAAAGAAGACATCCGGATGGCCAACAGGCACATGAAAAGATG
>NW_024422024.1:0-11435 GCF_014898765.1 Herpailurus yagouaroundi | reverse complement strand
TTCAGGGTTCTCTATTCTGTTCCATTGATCTGAGTGTCTGTTCTTGTACCAGTACCATACTGCCTTGATGGTTACAGCTTTGTAGTATAGTTTGAAGTCCAGGATTGTGATGCTTCCACCTTGGGTTTTCTTTTTCAAGATCGCTTTGGCTATTCAGGGTCTTTTCTGGTTTCATACACATTTTAGAATTGTTTGTTCTAGCTCTGTGGAGAATGCTGGTATTATTTTGATAGGGATTGCGTTGAATAGGTAGAGTGCTTTGGATAGTATTGACATTTTAACAATATTTGTTCTTCCTATCCAGGAGCATGGAATCTTTTTCCATTTTTTTGTGTCTTCTTCAGTTTCTTTCATAAGCTTTCTATAGTTTTCAGTGTATAGATTTTTCACATCTTTGGTTATATTTATTCCTAGGTATTTTATGGTTTTTTTGTGCAACTGTAAATGGGATCGATTCCTTGATTTCTCCTATACAAGAGAAATCTTGTATAGGAATGTATGCGATTTCTGTGCGTTGATTTTATATCCTGCAACTTTGCTGAATTCATGAGTCCGTTCTAGCAGTTTTTTGGTGGAATCTTTTGGGTTTTCCATATAGAGTATCCTGTCATCTGCAAAGAGTTCAAGTTTGATCTCCTCCTGGCTCATTTGGATGCTTTTTATTTCTTTGTGTTGTCTGATTGTTGAAGCTAAGACTTCCAATACTGTGTTGAGTAACAGTGGTGAGAGTGGACATCCCTGTCTTGTTCCTGACCTTAGGGGGAAAGCTCTCCGTTTTTCCCCATTGAGGATGATGTTAGCGTTGGGTCTTTCGTATATGGCTTTTATGATCTCGAGACATGATCCTTCTATCCCTACTTTCTTGAGGGTTTTTATCAAGAAAGGGTGCTGTATTTGGTCAAATGCTTTCCCTGCATCTATTGATTTTTGTCCTTTCTTTTATTGATGTGATGAGTCACATTGATTGTTTTGTGGGTCATTGATGTTTTATATACCTCCTTGGTTAAGTTTATTCCTAGGGACTTTATTATATTATTATTATTTTATATCCTAGATATTCCTATTATTTACAATTCCTAGGTACAATTGTAAATGGGATTATTTCTTAATTTATCTTTCTGCTACTTCATTATTAGTGTAAAGAAATTCAACTGATTTTTGCATATTAATTTTGTATCTTATGAGTTTACTGAAATCATTTGTCAGTTCTAGTAGTTTTTTGGTTGAGTCTATCTGAAAACAGTGAAAGTTTTACTTTTTCCTTACCAATTTGGATGCTTTTTATTTCTTTTGTTGTTGATGTTTGATTACTGTGAGTAGAACTTCCAGTACTATGTTGAAGAAGTGGCAAGAGTAGACATTCTTGTTCTGTTCCTGATCTTAGAGGAACAGCTGTCAGGTTTTCACCACTTAGTATGATGTTGGCTCTGAGTTTTTCATATCATGGCCTTTATTATACTGAGATATGTTTCCTCTAAACCTGCTTTATTGAGGGTTTTTGTCATGGATATGTGTTGTACCTTGTCAAATGCCTTTTCTGCATCTTTGCGATGCTCATGTTTTTTATCCTTTTTTCTTGTTCATGTGATGTATCATATTGATTTGAAAATATTGAACCATCCTTTTATTCCTGAAATTAATCCCACTTTATCCTGATGATTGATTTTTTTAAATGTATTGTTGAATTCTGTTTGCTAATATTTAGTTGATGATTTTTATATCATCACAGATACTGGCCTATAGTTTTTTGTTGTTGTTGTCTTTTTCTGGTTTTGGTATTAATAGTGGCCTCATAGAATGAATTTGGAAGTTTTTCTTCCTCCTGTATATTTTTGGAATAGTTTGAGAAGAGTAAATATTACCTCTTCTTTAAATGTTTGTTAGAATTCACCTGTAAAGCTATCTGGTCCTGTACTTTAGCTTGTTGGGAGTTTTCTTTGTTTTTGTTATTTTTTTTTTTTATTAGTGATTCAATTTCACTGCTAGTAATTGATTTGTTGAAATTTTTTATTTCTTCCTGATTCCATTTCGGAAGGTTATGTTTCTAGGAATTTATCCATTTCTTCTAGGTTATTGAATTTGTTGGCATATATTTTTTCGTAATATTCTCTTATAATCCCCATGTGTCTGTGATGTAGTTGATCTTTTCAAAGAAACAGCTTCTGGTTTCATTTATCTGTTATGTTCTTTTGGTCTCTATTTCATTTATTTCTGCTCTAATCTTTATTATTTCCTTCCTTCTATTGACTTTGGGCTTTGTTCTTTTTCTAGCTCTTATAGGTCTTAGATTGTTTATCCTGCTAAGTCACCTCAGCTAGAATCCCCTGCCCTTGATATCTGATCATCCTAGATATCTGCTCTAGTTCCTCACCTTCCACTTTCCCCCAGGTAATGTCTGATCACCTGGGCTATCTTCAGCAACAGTCCTCTTGGGTTGGTTTAGCCAGAATTTCTCCTTGTCTTTGATGTTTCCCTTAGTAATTTTCCACCCACTAACCCCCGCCCTTTTCCTTGGCCATAAATTCCCACTTGGCAATGCTGTATTCAGGGCTGAGTTGCTTCTTTCCTACTGTAAGATCACATTGCAAGTGGTCCTAATACCTATTGTGATGGTCCCAAGTGTGATTGGATATATTTTTTTTTTTTTAGCAGAGGAACTTCTAATTAGATATACTAGAAGGGGTCTTGAAATGTGAAAACATCCCATTTTATTCCCTCTTCAACTCAATATTTTCTTTTAAGTTTTTTTTTAAGTTTATTTATTTTGAGAGAGAGAGAGAGATAGAAAGACAAGATCAGAGAGAGAGAGGGAGGCAGAGAATTCCAAGCAGGCTCCACACTGTCAGTGCAAGAGCCCAATGTAGGGCTCGAACTCCCAAACCACAAGATCATGACCTGAACTGAAGTCAGACAGTTAATTGACTTAGCCACCCAGGTGCCCCTTGATATTTTTAAACATTGGATATTTTCAAAAGAAGCCCACTAGATTTATGTAAAAAGTCTAAATTTTATTAAATTTTATTATCTCTTATATTGGGAGAAAGTATTATGTAACATGATTAGTTTGAGGATTTATAGCTACTCAGTTGAGTTTGAAACCTGTTTCTGTGAGTTAGCACTGCCCTTATCTTTCTTGTGCCTTAGTTTCCTTACCTGTAAAATAGCAATAATCAATAGTGCTTACCCCTTAGGTTGTTGGAGGATTAAATGAGATCAATGCGAATATAGGGGTTGGCTAAATGGTTAGGGAATTGTAAATGTTCTGCATATGCCAACAACAACAACTGTAATAAAACACTTATGTACCAGGTACCATACATATTTAATCATTTAATGTTCATCCTATGAGCTAAGGAGTATTATTATCTCCATTGAATTGAAGAGGAAACCATGATACAGAGGACTTAAGTAAATTCCCAGAAGTTGCATAGACTAGAAAGTAGTGGAGCTGATATTCAGATTCAGGCTGTCAGGCTCTAGCGTCTGTACTGTTAACCCTATATATTCTTAACATAATTTGCATTTCAGCTCCCTGGTTAGATCAAACTTGCCTTTGATAAATGTATTTGTTGTAGGCTAAATGATGACAGCCCTTTAGGATGATTTGATATTGTGTTTATTTTATAGTTTACATGATATTCTTTGAGACTTCAGTGCTATAATCTTCATTCTTCTAACCATGCTATTTGTGTTTCTTTGATATGAAGATTTCTTAAAATGTACTTCTTTTTCCTTTTTAATTTTAGATGTTATTGAATTGTTCTTTATTTATGTTTTATACTGAATGAGGATATAGCACTAATAATGGATCTAACCTTTGACGATGTTTGTCTCTGTGATGTTTGTTTTTCAAGAAATATATCTTCGCCTTTTTAGGGGGCAAGATTACATTCTTTTCAGATATTTTAAGAAATGTTAATATCTAAAAGGTATATGACTATAATATGTTCACATAATATTTATGTTGTGTATGTACATATAAAATATATTAAAATACATACAACTTTAATGCCATATATATTAATTGAAGGTTTGCTGTTTGTTAAAATCTGTGATGCCATCTATGTGTTTACTTTTTGATTATTGGTAATTTTAATTGTGGTCATCTATTTACTAAATGCTTTTGAAGTCCCTTTGTCTTGTCTTAACAACACACATCAATGCTATGCTGTAATTGTAGATTAAGGAAATTTCTGAATATACCAGCACAATGACGTGAAATTTTAAGAGAGGTGTATTTGTATGAACCACCAGTTGTGCAAAAAAAGAAAAAATTACAAGCATAGTATCTTTGCATCTTGTCGATTGTATTTGTAGAACAGATACATGTTACATATTATAGGCCTCTTGATTGTTATCTGAGGGTTATTTGGAGAGGAGGGATCATGTAAATAGTGGAACAATACAAGATAATAGACAAAGATTGTGGTCCTTTGAAATTTAGTTAGCTTAACAAATAAGACATTATCATTTTAGAATATTCATGAAATAAATATTAATTTTTTTTTTTAGTTGAGAATTTGAGTCTTACTTCAGGATACATGAAACTTAGACTTAAATCTAAGAAATATACAACTTAAGAATTACATAACTGTAGGGAAATCTTGCTCATATTTTAAAATGTGTGTATACATGCATGTGCACGTGTATTTTAGTTAGCTGTATGCTATTTGAACAGAAATGATTATACATTTCTGTTTTATTAAGGACAGAGAAGAGAAACTATTAAGCTTCCTTTTCCCTCATTCTTCTTATTCACACATTCTCTGTAATGTGCGTCATTAGTATAACTTTAATATTCCAGTTAATAGTGTTGACATGTATGGAGAGACTGTTAATAAGGAAAATAAGGATGATAATTTTTCTGCTTATTAACAGAAGAAAATCTCTCTTTTTGAGAGCGGTAGTACATTTAATATTTAATAGACTCAAAAAGTGAGCCTCACTTGAAAACTTAATCAGCCAAGAAAAACGGTAGGGAGGGCATAGAGCTAAAATTGAGAGGTTAGAATCTGAGGTAAGGCTTTGCCAGCAAGAGGCTGTGTCACCATCAGGAATGAAGATAACTTCTTTGGGAACTAGTTGTCTCATTCATAAAATGAGTGGTGTACTAGATCAATTTGAAAATCCCCTTTAATTTTCATTCTGTGATTTTATAATAGTATAGCAATGAAGACAAAATTCAGAAATTAAAGTTATTTGGGTGTATGGAATTCTGAATAATTTACAGCATAAAACTTTCACCAACAGTGGTATTTTTAATTGTATTATTAGCCTGTAATATTTTTCTGATTTAAAAAAATTGAGTTATACATTTTATAGATAGTAGCCTACCAAAATATGTGAGTTATTATAAAGCAGATACTTTTCAGTTTTTAGGTTTGTGAGAAATGGCTTATAGTAGAAATGTTTTCTTTTAATCTGGAAGCTTTTTTCTTACTAATTTTCTAAGGTAAAATATTCTAGGTTGAACTTTTAAGTAGGCTAAATTATATTATGGATAAAAATGACAGGTTATTGGGGCACCTGGCTCAGTTGGTTAAGTGTCCGACTCTTGGTTTCAGCTCAGCTCATGATCTCATGGTTCATGAGTTTGAGTCCCACTTTGGGCTCTGTGCTGGCAGCAGGGAGCCTGCTTGGGATTCTCTCTCTCTCTCTCTCTCTCTCTCTCTCTCTCTCACTCTCTCTCTTCCCCCCCACCCCTTGTCTCTCTCCCTTTCTCTCTGCTCCTCCCCTGCTCTTCCTCTCTCAAAATAAACATTTAACAATAAAAGTTAGGGGCGCCTGGGTGGCTTGGTCAGTTAAGCCTCCGACTTCGGCTCAGGTCATGATCTCACAGTCCATGAGTTCGAGCCCCGCGTTGGGCTCTGTGCTGACAGCTCAGAGCCTGGAGCCTGTTTCAGATTCTGTGTCTCCCTCTCTCTCTGCCCCTCCCCTGTTCATGCTCTGTCTCTCTCTGTCTCAAAAATAAATAAACGTTAAAAAAAAACAATAAAAGTTATAAACATTTAACATTTAAAATAAACATTAAAATAAACATTTAACAATAAATGTTATAAACATTTAAAAATAAACAGTAAACAAATAAACTTTTTTTTTAATGACATGTTGTCTAGGTAAATATAGCAGGTTTCATATTTACTCTAACTTTGTATCTCCTAATTGTTTTACAGGTATGTTATATAATTTCATTTTAATTAAAATTTTTCTTTTAATTCTTAATTCATTTTAACCCTTTTTGTGAACAGTTTCAAGGAGCAAATTATACTTTTTCTCAACTGGAATGAATTAGGATTATCAATTTCTGAATGAGCTCTTCCTACTGCAATGTACTTATAGGATTTAAACCTAAATATATCTATATACAGCAGGCTCCCCTTTAAAAGAAGCTTCCTCTAATTCTGGTCTCACTTTTTAGACTGACCTCAGGTATTATTAAGAAAAAATACAATCAAGAATTAAGTTGACATTGTGAGATGACTTGGTAGCTGACTTTTACCACTGTACATAAACAGCACAGTTATTCTAAATCACTGTATCACTTTCAGCCAGATAACCACTAAAATCACTGCAGTGTGGTTTCCTGAAAATGCCATAATCCTTCAAATGCCACATTAAACTGAGAGAGAAACCATCAGTAGTGCCTGCACAGTTATGTAGAAGGATGAGCCATGAACCAAGTGAAAAGATGTTCTGGAAGAACAGTAACCTTTCTCTTGATGTGTGCATTTCCCATTACATTTTTGACACAAAATGTTGCAAAATGATTTAATGGTGGCATTTTGTTTTGCTGACTCCTTTTTTTCATTAAAAGAAACCAGTTAGGACAGAAATGTAGGGGAAGGGTGACCAAGCACTGAATTCTATTACAGAAGTCTGTTTTCAAAATAAATTAAAAAAAGATTTTAGGAGCATGGCTTTTCCCTCTTTACATTGTATGTAAACTGTGATATACAAATCATTTAGTTCTATTATATCTGCAAAAGGATGGCTTATTTATTCTTTAAAGTTAATTTCTTTTCTCATTGTGCTCTTCCTCTTCTTTTTTCTTCCTAGTAACCCTTAAACATATATGACCTGTCAGTAAATCAGGAAAACTTTGCTTAATAAATGCATACATCTCACTTACTACATGTAACCCAGAAAGTGTCCTTTGTATGATCACTTTGGATGTATATTAGTAGAGCTGATCATACAGGGGAACAAAGTGTGGATAGACTAAGTGGTTTAAAAGATCAATACCTGTTAACTTTGAGAAGATACATTTCTATTGGGAATTAAGTTATAAAGTTGGTCCACATAAAACTGGTACAAAGCTTATTTGCATTTATGAAAACATGCCAAGAAAGAGAAAGTGACTTACCAAAATATAGTTTGTAAGACTTTTGCAGCATGGATTTTTGGTTTTACTGTTGATGTGGCTGTCTGGGTATGGGCCTAATCACAAAATTATTTAAAAACAAACAAAAACTTGAGAATCTGTTTTGCACATTACCATTTCTTAGTATCTCCTGTTTTAAAAAATGCATCAAATAGTGTTTGACCAAACATTACTTTGGTTGCCCCTACTCCTGGGATTATAGGAGTATTCATAAAAAGTGCAGTATCTATTAAAGGAATTGGAATTTAATGTGAAATTTCTCAGTCAGTGTGTTTCCAATTGTTGACTTTTACATGAATGAGTAGCTCAGTAGGAGACTCATTGCTCTCTTTGAGCTCTGTAAATGAAGATAAGTTTTCTAACACATGTTAACTCTGCTGCTTTTTCTTCCAAATGTCTCAAAATGGTAGAGTTTACATGGAGTTCATCAATTATTTATCTTCATTTTACCTTATTTTTTTGCTAATAAGTGTTAAGATTAAAAGAACACATCAGGATGGATATATATCCCCATGCTTTTAACTAAAAATGACTTAAGGGTTTTGTTAGTGATACATTTCAAGTATGCCCTACTGAGCAAGTACTTTTCTTTTTCTTTCTCCCTCCCTCCCCCACACATCCTCCTCAGTTTCTCCTCCTCCCACCAATCCCTTACCCTCCCCCCATCTCTCTCTCTCTTTCCCACCCCACCCATACCATCATGACCAGAAAGCCACAGAAGTTTGTCATATAAAAATGTTTTCCCCCAAATTTTACATAATGGGAAATCTCAGTATAAGATTACCCAGTGAGATAATTGTCAAAAATGAGTGGTAGCCAGTAAAACCAATGGGGCTGTAAAAGGCTGGTAGTTCAAGCAGAGATCTATGGGAAATTAATTGACCTGGAACAGCACAATGTGTGGTTGTTTTTTCGGATTGTCATATTACATAAATAAGATATATAAGGACATTTTCTATAACACTGTTTTCAAACTATTACTCTTTGCTACAAATGTAGTTAAAATAACAATTATAAAACTTACAGTACAGCATTACAACTAAAAATTATTAAACTACAAAATGTTCATAAAGAGAACAAATATACGTATACACACATACCTTGGAAAAAATAAAACCATTAATAAAACAAATGCTTTGGCATATTCAGCTAGCTTTTTATTTTAAGAGAATTAACTGGATACTGGATTAGGACACATTCAACTTATTGAATTGATTTTTTAAGTACCGAAGCAATGTATATTGTTTGTAATCATGTAGATAACAAATATAGAGAGAAATGTTACTTACTTCTTACTTACTCTAAACCCCACTCCTTAGGTGTAATATATTAAGTTTAGTGTATGATCATTTATACTTCATCTGTGTGCAAACAAAATATTCAGAACCCATTGACTAACCTCCTCCCCCCCTCTAGCTTCTCTCTTCCTTTTACAGTTATGGTAGGCTTTACTCTGAAACTTGCTTTTTTTTTTTTTTTAATTTAAGAACATCAAAAAACTTTTTTCAATAAATCTAGAACTAAACCAGATTTTATATAGCTACAAAATATAATGTGGATTCAGGGGCGCCAAGGTGGCTCAGTCCTTTCAGCGCTCGACATCAGTTTAGGTCATAAGCTCACTGTTCATGGATTCAATCCCCCCTGCCACCGTGCTCACAGCTCAGAGTCTGGAGCCTGAATCAGAATCTGTGTCTCCTTCTCTCTCCCTTTCCCCCATCATGCTGTCTCTGTCAAAAATAAATAATAAAACATTTTAAGAAATTAAAAAATATAATGTGGATGTGCCTTGATTTATTATAATAGTTCCCTATTGATGGTATTTTTTTTTCTATTTGATCTCTGTTCAAAGTGAGTTTGCTAGAGCCAAGAATATGTTTATTAAGTATGTGTGTATGTATATATATGTATGTATGTATATATGTGTATATGTATATGATGTGTGTGTGTACTTTACATTTTATAGATACAATTACTTCATTACCCAGTAGACACAAATATATGAGAATATGATCACACAGATTTTTAACAATCCAGTTCATAGAAATCGGCATTTGGTTGTATGTTGTGACTGCCTATGAGACTGAGAATTTATCACACTGATTAGCCATTAGCCATCTGGGTTTTCTCATCCATGTGTTATCTTTCCATGTGCCTCTTTATTTATTGATGTTCTGTCCTTTTTTATTTTTATTTTTATTTTTATTTTTTGAGACAGAACATGTGCATGTGCATATGCCACAGTTGGGGGATGGGAGCAGAGAGAAAGAGGATCTTTTTTTTTCAATATAATTTATTGTCAAATTGGTTTCCATACAACACCCAGTGCTCATCCCAACAGGTGCCTGCCTCAATGCCCATCACCCACTTTCCTCTCTCCCCCCACCGCCCATCAACCCTCAGTTTATTCTCAGTTTTTGAGTCTCTTATGGTTTGCCTTCTTCCCTCTATGTAACTTATTTCTCCCCCCTTACCCTCCCCCCTGGTCTTTTGTTGAGTTTCTCAGGATCCACATATGAGTGAAAACATACGGTATCTGTCTTTCTCTGTATGACTTATTTCACTTAGCATAATACCCTCCAGTTCCATCCACGTTGTTGCAAATGGCCAGATTTCACTCTTTTTTATTGCCAAGTAGTATTCCATTGTATGTATAAACCACATCTTCTTTATCCTTTCCTCAGGTGATGGATATTTAGGCTCTTTCCATAACTGGCTATTGAAAGTGCTGCTATAAACATTGGGGTACATGTCCCCCCTATGCATCAGCACCCTGTATCCCTTGGGTAAATTCCTAGCAGTGCTATGATTGGGTCATAGGGTAGATCTATTTTTAATTTTTTGAGGAACTTCCACACTGTTTTCCGGAGTGGCTGTACCAGTTTGCATTCCCACCAACAGTGCAAGAGGGTTTCCATTTCTCCACATCCTCTACAGCATCTATAGTCTCCTAATTTGTTCATTTTAGCCACTCTGACTGACATGAGGTGGTATCTCAGTGTGGTTTTGATTTGTATTTCCCTGATGAGGAGTGACACTGAACATTTTTTTTTTTAATTTTATTTTTTATTTTTTAAAATTTACATCCAAATTAATTAGTGTATAATGCAACAATGATTTCAGGAGTAGATTCCTTAGTGCCCCTTACCCATTTAGCCCATCCCCCCTCCCACAAGCCCTCCCATAACCCTCAGTTTGTTCTTCATATTTATGAGTCTCTTCTGTTTTGTTCCTCTCCCTGTTTTTATATTATTTTTGTTTCCCTTCCCTTGTGTTCATCTGTTTTGTCTCTTAAAGTCCTCATATGAGTGAAGTCATATGATTTTTGTCTTTCTCTGACTAATTTCACTTAGCATAATACCCTCCAGTTCCACCCATGTAGTTGAAAATGTCAAGATTTCATTCTTTTTGATTGCCTAGTAATACTCCATTGTATATATATACCACATCTTCTTTATCCATCCATCCATCGATGGATATTTGGGCTCTTTCCATACTTTGGCTATTCTTAATAGTGTTGCTATAAACATGGGGGTGCTTGTGTCCCTCCGAAACAGCACACCTGTATCCCTTGGATAAATGCCTAGTAGTTCAATTCTGGGCCAAAGGGTAGTTTTATTTTTAGTTTTTTGAGGAACCTCCATCCTGTTTTCCAGAGTGGCTGCACCAGTTTGCATTCCCACCAACAATGCAAAAGAGATCCTCTTTCTCCGCATCCTCACCTTCAGGCATCTGTTGTTGCCTCAATTGTTAATGTTAGCCATTCTGACAGATGTAAGGTGGTATCTCATTGTGGTTTTGATTTGTATTTCCCTGATGATGAGTGATGTGGAGCATTTTTTCATGTGTCAGTTGGCCTTCTGGATGTCTTCTTTGGAGAAGTGTCTATTCATGTCTTTTGCCCATTTCTTCACTAGATTGTTTGTTTTTTGAGTGTTGAGTTTGATAAGTTCTTTGTAGATTTTTGGATACTAACCCTTTATCTGATAGGTCATTTGCAAATATCTTCTCCCATTCTGTCAGTTGCCTTTTGGTTTTGCTGATTGTTTCCTTA
>NW_024422023.1:0-9209 GCF_014898765.1 Herpailurus yagouaroundi | reverse complement strand
TACAGCCACTCTGGAAAACAGTGTGGAGGTTCCTCAAAAAATTAAAATAGACCCACCCTATGACCAGCAATAGCACTGCTAGGAATTTACCCAGAGTACTGATGCACAGGGGCACTTGTACCCAATGTTTATAGCAGCACTCTCAACAAAAGCCAAATTATGGAAAGAGACTAAATGTCCATCAACTGACGAATGGACAAAAAATTGTGGTTTATATATACAATGGAATACTATGTGCAATGAGAAAGAGTGAAATATGGCCTTTTGTAGCAATGTGAATGGAACTGGAGAGTGTTATGCTAAGTGAAATAAGTCATACAGAGAAAGATACCATATGTGTTCACTCTTATGTGGATCCTGAGAAATTTAACAGAAACCCACGGGGGAGGGGAAGGAAAAAAAAAAAAGAGGTTAGAGTGGGAGAAAGCCAAAGCATAAGAGACTCTTAAAAACTGAGAACAAACTGAGGGTTGATGGGGGGTGGGAGGGAGGGGAGGGGAGGTGATGGGTATTGAGGAGGGCACCTTTTGGGATAAGCGCTGGGTGTTGTATGGAAACAAATTTGACAATAAATTTCATATTTAAAAAAAATCTGTACTACCCCAAGAAGTCTACATATTAAATGTAATCCCTATCAAAATACCAACCACATTTTTTACAGAACTAGAACAATCAATCCTAAAATTTGTATGGAACCAAAAGAACCTGAATATCCAAAGCAATCTTGGAAAATGAAAGCAAAGCTGGAGGCATCACAATTCTAGACTTCAAGTGATATCACAAAGCTATAGTAATCAAAACAGTATGCTAGTGGCACAAAAATAGACACACAGATCAAAAGAACAGAATAAAAAACCCGTAAAAACCCACAACTATTTGATCAATTAATCTTTGACAAAGAAGGAAAGAATATCTAATGGGAAAAGGACAGTGCCTTCAACAAATAGTGTTAGGAAAGCTGGATGGCAACATGCAAAAAAAAAAAAAAAAAAAAGAAGAAATTGGAACACTTTATTACACCATATACAAAAATAATTTCAAAATGCATTAAAGCCCTAAATGTGAGACCTTAACCATAAAAATCCTAGAAGAGAACATAGGCAGTAACCTGACATCTGCCATAGCAACTTTTTTCTAGATATGCCTCCTGAGACAAGGGAAACAAAAGCAAAAATAAGCTATTGGGACTATATCACATAAAAATCTTCTTCACAACAAAGAAACCAACAATAAAACTAAAAGGCAACCTACTGAATGGGAGAAGATATTTGCAAATGACATATCCAATAAAGGGTTAGTATCCAAAATATATAAGAACTTACACAATTCAACACCCAAAAAACAAGTAATCCAATTAAAATGGACAGAAGACATGAACAGACATTTTTCCAAAGAAGACATCCAGATGGCCAACAGACACATGAATAGATCAACATCACTCATCATCAGAGCAATGCAAATCTAAACTACAATGAGATACCACCTCACACCTGTCAGAATGGCTAAAACAGAAACACAAGAAACAGCAGGTGTTGGCAGGGATCCAAAGAAAGGAAAACCCTCTTCCACTATTGCTGGGAATGCACACTGGTGCAGCCACTGTGGAAAATGGTATGGAGGCTCCTCAAACACTTAAAAATAGATCTACCCTATGATCCAGTATCACACTACCGGATATTTACCAAAAAAATATAAAAAAGCACTTACTAATGGGATATATGCACCCCAATGTTTATAGAAACATTTACAATATCCAAATATGGAAGCATCCTAAGTGTCCATCAACTGATGAATGGATAAAAAAGATGTGGTAGATATACACTGTGGAATATTATTTGGCCATAAAAGGAATGAAATCTTGCCATTTGCAATGACACGGATGGAGTTAGAGAGTATAATGCTAAGGGAACTAAATCAGGGAAAGATAAATACCGTATGATTTCACTCATGTGTAGAATTTAAGAAACAAGACAAATGACCAAAATGGGGGGGGGGCCGGCGAGAGAAATTAAGAAACAAGAATTTCAAGAAATTAAATCTCTTTAAATACAGAGAACAAACTGATGGTTACCAGAGGGGAGATGGGTGGAGGGATAGATGAAATAGATGATGGTTATTAAGAGGCACACTTGTCATGAGGAGCACCGGGCAATGTGTGAAATTGTTGAATCACTATATTGTACACCTGAAACTACTATCACACTGTATGTTAACTGGAATTAAAATAAAAACTTAAAGGAAAAAAGAGGTTATCTAGATTGATTGATGTTCTGGAATTTACACAGTTTCCATGGTAGCTTTCCAAAGGAGTCTTCAGGCCTTTATCTTTCACACCATGTATATTTAAGAAGAATCTCCTCAAATCCAAAACACTGTTCCCTGCTATCCAATAATAATAAACATTAAATTAACCAGTAAACAAACAATAAATAAACAACAAATAAATGCCCTCAAGCCTCGGGCTCCTCATCTATAAAATAGGCATGATTAGTAATACAGCAAAGCCAAACACTGAGATCATAGAGCTGCTGCTGTGTAGGCTCCCCTCCTTCCCACTTCTGGTCATGTTGGCTACCTCATGAAGGCACCAGACATTTTCTCAGTGGTCCAGTGGAAAATGGAATTTTACCCAATGGCCTGCACAACAAAGGTTTTCCAGGCTGCTTTGTGAAGGCCACTAACATAAATAATCAGTGACTATGGTGTGAAACTTAAGCATTTCACCTGATTAGAGTATACTGCTAAATAGTAGTATTTTTGTGCAAGTAAGTCTGCTAGGATGTCTCTAATATCTGTCCTGTAGTATAAACATTAAAGGTGCAAACCTTGGCATCAGGTAGTCTGATATCCAATCACAGCTCAGCCACTTACTAGCTGTTATTCAATCTCGGTATGCTTCCTTTTCCCTTGTTTGAAAAGGAGTTTAATAAGACTTGTTTCATCAGGTTATTATGACACATTTCAGGTAAATCTCTCAGCACAATATGTGACCCATGGTAAGTCTCAGTAAACATTAACCTTCATCATTATCATCAACCTTGAAGAGTGGAGAGTCACTTCTTAAATCTCTCATGTGATTTGAAGATGCCA
Source organism: Herpailurus yagouaroundi (assembly GCF_014898765.1). Taxonomy (NCBI): domain Eukaryota; kingdom Metazoa; phylum Chordata; class Mammalia; order Carnivora; family Felidae; genus Herpailurus; species Herpailurus yagouaroundi. The sequence continues at coordinate 6,119 of NW_024422023.1, read as the reverse complement.
ATTATTCAACTTCTAGCTATCAGACTTAAACACGTATGAATATTTTGTTTAAATGTTTATTTATTTATTTATTTTGAGAGAGAGGGAGCAGGGGAGGGGCAGAGAGAGGGGGTGAAAGAGAGAGAATCCCAAGCAGGATCCGCACTGTCAGTGCAGAGCCCAATGTGGGGCTCCTCCTCACAAACCGTGAGATCATGACCTGAGTCAAAATCAAGAGGTGGATGCTTAACCGACTGAGCCACCCAGGCACCCCTCTGTGAATCATTCTAAAGAGTAGATCCAAACTAAAGAAAAGCTGAAATTTCCTTCAGACACTAAGTCTTCACTAAGAAATTTCTTCCTCAGATACACTTTGTCAGTTTTTGCCCCTCTCCTTCTGTTTATCCATTTGTTTGTGTTTCCCTTCTGAAATTAAGATGGAGAATCTCTCTCATGCCACAACACTTTATATCTGAAATTTGTCACTGGACAACTCTAAGCCTCATTTCTACTAATTCCAGCAATTATAAGGCTTAAAAACTAAAGTCAGGTTCTAGGTTCAAGATAATTCTACCTCATGCTATTATGAAAATTAAATAATATATTACGAAAGTGTATGTAAACAGTAAGCTTCTATTCAAATGTCAGCCATTATTATATTTATTGCTTCCTTATATTCCTCAAATATTATAAAACATTGTCACCCAAACTGTAAAAGTAACTGGGTTAACTAGTTGAACATGTTTTGAATGAGGCCAATTGTGGATTGTACTCTGTTCTCCTATTTCCAACACCACAAGAACTGCCTTTGGAACAAGTCATAGAAACTAGAAGATGAGCAAACAGCTATCGATGACAGCTAAAGAGCAAAAGAGCAGAATTTACTCCCAGTCATACTACATCCATAAAAATATTTAAGTCCATAACAGACAGATGCTAACATGACTCTTCTGGTTCAGCAGACAATAATCTCCTGAGTAGTAGCTTGTTCAGCTAAAATCAGTTCTAAAAACCCACAACTGGGTGCAAAAAAAAATAAACCTGCTTTTACCTGAATTGCTCATATAACTCTTTTTTACCAGAAAAGTGTTTTTCTATGTAAAACCCAAAATTATTAGAAATTCTTCAATATGCTCCATCTGATACAGTGGTAGACACTCAGTGAGTGGCATAAAGAGTAAAGGACAGGCATAGTATCTGAGGCTGTATGACTGCTCTCTTTTTTCTTCCTTATTGCAAAACCCTACGTTAGGCTCTTGTCATCACAAGACTGGGTTAATAGAGAAGTCTATTTCATGCCTATACGTAAAATGCTAGCTCATAACACATATTCCATACATATTAATTCCTTCCCTCACACACCATCCAATTTCCATATTCATTTACTAAAACACTATGTATTAGTTCACTCACCTTACCTTCAAAATAGTCACTATACCAAAGTACACTATATATATGCATTTTATATATATATATACATATATATATATATAGCTAATTTATATTAAATAAATATTTTAAAAATCTAAACATTGAAATTCTAAAAAATTGAAAAGCATATCAGCTCTTTGGAAGAATAATGTTTGATGCTTCAATTAATTTGAAAAATAAAAAAAGAGCTTTATATTTATAATAAAATAATCTAAAAATAAAAATAGACACCAGTATTTTCAACAAATATTATTCACAGAGGGTTCCCATATATAGCATATAAAAAGATCACACAAAGCGATGAGAGAAGCCATCAATATTTCAACTGATGAACTGGCAAGATAATTCATATGAGAAGAAAAATAATTTATAAATAAAGAAATTTTTAAAGCAGCTAGTAATAAAAATTAAACAAGGAAGCAAGTAGAAAATTGATGGAGAGTACAGGTTTGCAAACTCCTGTCTCAAGTCCTATATTGGCCACCTACCAACCATAAAATCCTTGCAAAGTGTTTACATTTCTCAATCTCGGTTCCCTCATCACATCATCATAATCAACTCACATGGCTGTTTAAAGGATTAAATAAAATAATCTTGGCAAAGCACCTAATAAAATACCTAACACAAAGTACTGGATAAACGGCTGTCAGTATGGTTATTGCTACCATAGTTACTACTATGTAATACCTAAGATGCGAACAGTGTTTAAAATGATCTCATTCAGTGTTGCCAAGGAAGTGGTGACCTAGTGTACCTATTCATTAATAGTCTTTTTAAATCAGTCAAACTTTTGCAAAGCTCAAATTATAAAAATGTTCACACGCACTTTATGAATGCATCCTAGGATACTATAATAAGGAAAAGGTTGAGTTATTCATCAGGCATTTTTAATAAGGTTAAAGCAACAGCGTAAATATTTGACGTTTTTAAAATATGTATTATATTCAGACACCAGTGGAAGATTATGTAGCAACTAATGACATGGTTGAAAAACTATTGAATGGGATAAAAGCAAATGATTGTGTATGTAGTATGATTTCAACTACGTAAAGATGTCCTTAGTTATTAAGAGAAAGGTAGAGAGTAAAAAAACCTGAATGCACTTGATAGAGTTTCTTAGGTAAGGTTCCCCAAAACGGACCCTGGAACAAGAATCTGCATGTGAATAGTTCATGAAAGAAATGCTGACATAGATAAAGGAGTGGGGGAAGTAGTTAAGTGTAGGGAAGGGGCAAAGCCAACTGTAGCTTTCAGGTGAAGTCTCTCACAGGCAGTTTCAGCCTGATCCTGCGGGGGAATTCTGAAGGTCAAATTGTTGCAGGTCACTGATTGGTCTGACTACTGGTTGATCCACAAGCTAGACCAGGCTCCTCATCCCCTACCCTGTCCTTAGAATGTACACTCTGCCTACTGTTCCAAGAACACAGCCTTGAGACAGCAATGTGTTGTGGAAACTGCCTGGACTATACATGTGACTGAATCCAGGTAAGGCCACTCTATAAACTTCTAAGATTCTAGATTGTAGATGCAAAGATCTACTCATCTTGTGGCTGCCCAAGACAAACCTCATACGTTCCCTTGCTTACTAAACCTGCCACCTACCAAAATGGAACGACATGCCTTTCTTTGGTCTCTCCTTGTCCCTTGTGTACAAGGGCTAGTTTATGAACCAACATGAATTACACTTCAGTTTTTCCGACTCAAGGCAGGAGTCCTGAGATTTCATATTCTGGCATCAGTCATTAATTAGCTAGTAGCTGCCTAAGGAGTTCTGAGTGTGAGGGAAAACTCTCAGGCATTCCAGACACCCTAAAACTGTGGGAAAGTGGCTCCCAAGGCTCCAAGGTAGTCCTCTGAAGAGAATGGCAGGTGAATGCAAGTGCATACAACACACACACACACACACACACACACACACACACACACACACAGAGTGCTAATTATGTAGAGGTGCTGGGTATATTAATTAACTCCATTATAGTAATCTTTTTACAATGTATACATATATTGAAACATCAAGGTATATACCTTAAATATACACATTTTTTTACATGTCAAAGATGTCTCAATAAAACTGTTAAAAGAAAAAAAATTAAGAAAAGGCTCAGAAAAGCTAGAGCAATAGTGTACAATCATAAAAGGGACCAAAGGGAATCTGAGTAATTAACAGAATCCACGTGTTGAATGCTTTTATCTTTTTCAATTTCATTTTAATTATATGTTTGAACCATACATAAGTACAAAAAGAAAACACGTTCAGCAGCACCCACTGCTACAAAGTAAATCCAGATTTCTCAGTACAATAATCAATGTCCAATATAACCTACCTTAATTTTTGGGATGTGTAGTTACCAATGTGAATGGCTCTTTTGTACATATTACCACTCTACCCATCTGCCACTAGAGATCCTTACACACACACACTCTACTACCAAGACCTCCTCAAAAGCTGCTGTGGGACTAGGACCACCCAGCCTTGGGAGATTCCATCCCCCAATCACATCCTCTCTCCCTTTCCTGACTTGAGGCTCAGAGGAAGTAAAGGTTTAGAGATGTTTTAAGTCTCCAAGGCTGTAGAATGTGAGGCCTCTAGACTTGACTTGTACTCTGCAATCAAATTCAAGCTTCAATATTTGTGTCTTAAAATAAGTTAAGATTTGGGGTTATAACTGATATTTTAGCCAGTTCTATAGAAAAAACAAAATTCAGAAAGCAACCTAGGAACTGAACTACAGTTTAGAAAGCCACTTCTATAAGAAATTGCTATAGGTCATTCAATTCATTTAAGAAGTATCTTTAAGAAATGCCACATTCATTTATTCATATTCATATTTGATTCAAATATAGAAATTTTTAAGTAATTTGATATATTTAAATAGCCCCAAAATATCTGAACATTATTTGACCCGATATAATTCAAAAGATAGAAAAGAACTTTGTGGGAAGATGGCAGTGTAGGAGGACTCTGGGCTCACCACGTCCTGCTGATCACTTAGATTCCACCCACACCTGCCTAAATAAACCAGAAAATCGCCAGAAGAAGACTAGCAGAATGGATTCTCCGGAGCCAAGCCTAGACAAGAGGCCCACGGAAGAGGGTAGGAAGGGCGGAGAGGTGGTGCGTGCTACACGGACTGGCGGGAGGGAGCTGGGGCGGAAGGGCAGCCCGCCAGCCAAGCAGAGCCCCCGAGTCTGGCTTGCAAAAGCAGAGGGGCCGGATGGAGTGTGTTCTGACAGCAACCGGGACTTAACATCTGGAGGCTATAAGCTAACAGCTCTGCTCGGAGAGAGGGAGGGCTGGAGGACAACAGGAGGAAGAGTTGTTGAGCCCCAGAGGACAGAGCTCGGCTTGGCGGGGAACAAAGGCGCTCGCCAGCACCATCTCCCTCGCCCATCCCCCAGCCAAAATCACAAAGGGAACCGGTTCCTGCCAGAGAACTTGCTTGCACCACGCAAACACCCAAAGCAGTGCTTCTGCGGATCCATCCCTCCAGCTGGTCTGACTCGGGAGGTGACTCCCTCCTGGTGCTGCATGGCCCCTCCCGAAGCGGATCTCCTAAGGAAAAGCGAGCTGAGCCCACCCCTCCCACCCCTGTGCACCTTCCACCCCATCGAATATGCCAGATCACCAGCACCACAACCTGGCAGTGTGCAAGTAGCCCAGATGGGCCACGCCACCCCACAGTGAATCCCGCTCTTAGGAGAGGGGAAGAGAAGGTACACACCAGTCTGACTGTGGCCGCAGTGGTGGGCTGGGGGCAGACATCAGGTCTGACTGCGGCCCCGCCCACCAACACAAGTTATTCAAACAGCACAGGGGAAGTGCCCTGCAGTTCTGCACCACTCTAGGGACTATCCAAAATGACAAAGCGGAAGAATTCCCCTCAAAAGAATCTCCAGGAAATAAAGACACTAACGAACTGATCAAGGAGAATTTAAACAATATAACAGAAAGTGAATTTAGAACAATAGTCATAAAATTAATCTCTGGGCTTGAAAACAGTATAGAGGACAGCAGAGAATCTATTGCTACAGAGATCAAGGGACTAAGGAACAGCCAGGAGGAGCTCAAAAATGCTATAAATGAGCTGCAAAATAAAGAGACAACCAAAGCTCGGATTGAAGGGGCAGAGGAGAGAATAGGTGAATTACAAGATAAAATTATGGAAAAAGAGGAAGCTGAGAAAAAGAGAGATAAAAAAATCCAGGAGTATGAGGGGAAAATTAGAGAACTAGGTGATGCACGAAAGAGAAATATTCTATGCATAATTGGTTCCAGAGGGGGAAGAGAGAGGGAAAGGTGCTGAAGGTGTACTTGAAGAAATCATAGCTGAGAACTTCCCTGATCTGGGGAAGGAAAAAGGCATTGAAATCCAAGAGGCACAGAGAGCTCCCTTCAGACGTAACTTGAATCAGTCTTCTGCACGACATATCATAGTGAAACTGGCAAACTATGAGGATAAAGAGAAAATTCTCAAAGTAGCTAGGGATAAACATGCTCTGACACATAAAGGGAGACCGATAAGACTAGTGACGGATCTATCTACTGAAACTTGGCAGGCCATAAAGGAATGGCAGGAAATCTTCAATGTGACGAACAGAAAAAATATGCTGCCGAGAATCCTTTATCCATCAGGTCTGTCATTCAGAACAATAGGAGCAATAAAGGTCTTCCCAAACAAAGAAAAACTGAAGGAATTCATCACTAC